>NW_017307974.1:164611-233500 GCF_000935625.1 Nanorana parkeri | reverse complement strand
CACCTGCTCCCCGCCTCACCCTTACTGCTGCCAGACCCGCCTGCCCGCATCCACACGCCGCACCTCCTCCCCGCCTCACACGCACAGCCCACATCCACGATCGGCACAGGGACGCGGGGAGAAGAATTTTACACTTTCCATTTCACTATATTGCACTCCACACTTTTTTTTTCTTATTTCCACCGCTCCAAGCTTGCTCCTGTGATGGACTACAATCTCAATACAAGCTAGTAGTCCATCACTGGAGCCATTTTTTTGGGAGCAGACAGCCCGCACTGACCACCTGGCGGTCCGCATTGGCCACCTGAGAGCCTAATTAGGGAGCCACCTCTGCTGCACACACACGCACCTGTGAAACTCTCCAGACCCCTGGTGAGAGCCTGCACAGCCCACCTGAGACCCTTTAGACATCAGATGGCGAACACAGAGCAACAGAGTATGTAGCTTCATATTATTCTGCATTGCGCTGTGTAATGTATTGCTGGGATTTGTAGTCCTCTATAGCTGATGCTGTTCTGCATTGCTGTATAATGGTATTGCTGGAAATTGTAGTGCTCTATAGCTGTTGGTAGTCATTATTGCTGGGATTTATAGTCCGCTATAGCTGATGGTATTCTGCATTGTTTTGTAATGTATTTCTTGGAATTGTAGTTCTCTATAGCCAATGCCATTCTGCAATGCTGTACAATGTATTTCTGAGTTAGTGGCAAAACTACCAGGGTCGCAGCAGTCATGCACGCGCACAGCCCTGACGAGGCATCCCTCCACTACCAGTGTGCTTTACATTTCCTAAACCGATAAATACATTCACACTACTGTTACATGGATGGCAAAAGTGGCAGACAGGGGCGGGGAGAATGCGTGGAAGAGGCAGAGCGGGAGGGGGGCCAAGTTGCCGCACCATGGGCCTCTGGGTTGTACTTGCCCCCTGGGCTAAAAGTTGCCAGTCAGCCCCTGGTCTGCCATTGCTAATGTCATGCGTCTTGTATGGAGTTGGAACTGGTAGAAAGTCACTCGCACTTCAGAAACTTTTGTAGTTAATCTTCTTTGTATACCATCAAAGTGTCACATAACTTGTATGGAGTTGGGAAGCATGTAAACGTTGAGAGGATTATTTTGCATTTGCAGTTGTTGTGATTGTCTATGAGAGTTGGCGTTTAACAGATTTTATATTATAACTGTTCCTTGCATGCAAAGAATAAAAACCTACAAGTAATCAATCTAATACAATGAGCTCCCAACTGAAACATAAATTGGATTTGTTATATTAACTGGGAGACAGATGGACAGACATAGCACCCATTACTCGCAGAAGCAAAACACTGTCAAGTCATCCTCTAATCTGTACAAATGCTGCCCATTTCTTTGTGACTACATTTAGATCTTAGCTAGAGAGACAGACAGGAATATACATTAGATAGAAGAATGATAGATAGATAGATAGATAGATAGATAGATAGATAGATAGATAGATAGATAGATAGATAGATAGGTGGATAATAAGTATACATTAGTAGATAGCTACTGTAGATGTCATACATCTAAATAGAAAGATCAATGGAGAGGAAGGAATATATAGATAGATAGATAGATAGATAGATAGATAGATAGATAGATAGATAGAGAGATAGAGAGATAGATAGATAGATAGATAGATAGATAGATAGATAGATAGATGAGTAATACATATACATTTAAGTAGATCGACAGATAGAAAGCTACTGTAGATAACATAAATGTAAATAGATAGACAGATACATAGATATAGGTATAAAGAAATATACGTGGAATAAAAAGACGCATAGGTATAATAGAATATAGATATAAAGGAATATACTGTACATGTCAAATAGATAGATAAAGAAAAATACACTGATGTAATGTTACATTTGTCCAATAATATGCTTGTAAAAATAAAAAGTGTTTTTCAGTATCTTACCCCAGTGTTTTGCCTAGCGTTCTCTTCTTTGGTATCGATGTGGTTAAATTTATTACCGATCCAATTTGGCACATTCCCTGCACCAGTCATGCTATAATAAACAATGGCTAATTACTTTTATATAGCGAAGCTAGAGAGATTTAGCTTTGTTTTGTATTTCAGTGTACAGTATCTTGCTCATACCATCTGTTTTGAATTAAGTTTCTTAGGGAGAGACAAGCATTTTGATAACTTGGGATGAAGATATCAGTTTCAGGTATTTTTACTAAACACATTTTATAATAAATTCTGTTTTCTAATGTTGGGAGAGCAGGTATGGTTAACCACGGGGTATCCATTTGTTAGTAAGTACTGCCTTCTTCTATGAGGTGTTTTCAATAGGTTGTTTTGGGTTTTAAAAGTTCATGGTCAGAAAAAAAACAATAATGTATTTAATATAAAATTCTGCCATTAAAAATACATTAGGAGAATAACTTGTTAATGGACAGTATTATGTGTAGAACTTAGCAAGACATCATGCTGTATATGCAGTCTTGTCAAAGAGGAACTAACGTGTATCTAAAGCCAAAAATCTTTTATTATATATCTTTTATTTTATGCATAGAATGGTTAGGACCTAGATCACCTGTCAGATTTGTATTGGTGTCTGTGTCCCTGTTATGTAGACTACAATCACAGGTTTAGTTTACTCATTTATATTGAGATTGTAGTCTATTACAGTAGTAAGGCCCCATTCACACTGAGCGGAAAACCCTGCGATTTCCGCCGCGAAATTGCGCATTTGTGCCGCGCGATATCGCGAGAAGTCGCCGGACAATGATTTGCTATGGAGCTGTCTAAATGTACAGCTCCATGTCGTCCGTCGCTCGCCGCGGTCGCGTCTGCAGGAACCTTTTTCCCGCGGATGTCGCACAAATTTGAAGTGGGTGAAGGTCGCGCGATCGTCGCTGGAATGTCGCCTGAACCGTTGCACTATCCCGCAGCGCCGAAATCCGCTCGAGGTAAGTGTCGCTTAGTGTGAATGGGGCCTAAGCTTGGAGCGGTGACTACTTTACAACACACACAGGGACATGGGGAACAAAAGTAGCCACCCTCCAGAAGGAACAACAGTGTCAGCACCAATTCAGAGATGATTTGAGGATCTACAGCCGAGTGATACACAAATAAGATACATTTTTGTTAATAGTTAAGGTACTTGAATGAATTGTACAGATTTAACTCCTGAGTTCAGTGTCACTTTAACGACGTCTTCCACTACAAAAGCAGCCAAAATGTGACAAGGAAAATCCATAGCTCCCCCAACTAGGATAAGTGCATCCCTCCTCCCCAAAGCCACACTTGCAGCGACTAACTGAAATCAGAGTAAGCCATTTAATTACAGGACAGGAGCCGGTACAACTGTGCAAGGCTTAAGGGAAGGTCGGAGTTTAGCTTTAAGGGTTAGTTCACACCAGAAACTGCATCACAACTGCATGTGTCTGCGCAGTTGCACTGCAATGCGTTTTGATGTGTTTGCAATCCGGTTTGATGTGTTTGCAATGCATTTTGATGCATTTTTTAACTGCACTAAAAAATGCTAATTAGGCATGTAGGTCACTTCCTTTTCCTGTCAGAGCATTTCCTATGTTTGTTTTGTTCGTTTGGGAGCTCAGTCATGCTTTCTTGGTTGGCTGGCATGGTGCTAGTTTTGACTTTAGCCATTCTTTTTTTTTATGTGTTCCGTTGTGTTTGATGCGTTTCCACTGCGTTTGATGTGTTTTGATGCAGTTAAAGTAGGATAAGCTGTACATTTTCTGACTGCAGTTGAATCAACTGCAATGGTGTGAATTAGGCACAAGAAAGCCCATAAGAAAGCATTGGGATATATTTTAACTGCGCAGTTGAAATAAACGGACTGCATCACAACTGCATATGGTGTGGACAGGCCCTTAAGTTAAATGCTACAATCATAACGCAAAATGATTAGTTACTATTTTCCCCAACAGGTTCAATAGGAGCATGGAAAATATATAATGAGTTTTTAGCCATTCTCAACCATACTTAGACTGTGATTTATTGCTGTCTGCGTATGGTTTGGAGATTTAATTTCCTGTCTCAGTGACCAGAATCAGGAAATGAGAGGAAATATTCCCAGTGGGGTCACAAACAGAAATAAAAAGCTGGCACAGGTTCTAAACTTCCCACACTCTTTCAAAAAGGTATCAGACATACCTGAAAGTTCAGAATTGCCTTCAGCCAACGTTATTCCATGAATAGAGAGGAGAGTGGAGGGGCAGGCAGTGGGATAATTAAGCATTAAAGGAGAACTATGGGGTTAAGGTTTTTTTGCTGCTAGCGGTATACTAAGATGCCGGGATCCGCCCAGCTGCGTGACTGACAGCTGGCTCTGCCTATCTAGAGGCAGAGCCAGCTGTACCCGCCCCTCCCCTGTTCCGCCAGTCAGCGCTTGCGGATCAGAGCGGGGAGGGGAGAATCCAGCCCCTCCCCTGTCACGGCAACGAGCCGTGACAGGATCGAGAGGTGAGCGAACGCCTTTATGTGTTCGCTCACCTCCCGATCTACTGAGACGACCTGTGACAGTCTCATTGTCACAGGTTGGTTAGAACTATGAGGTGAGTGAAAAGCACTAACCTCATAGTTCTCCTTTAAACAGCTTCTTTTCCAGGCGTCAGGGTTTCTATTTTTGTGTCCAGACAGCAGGGTCAGGTTAAAGTGGAATCCTGTTGTTTGGTAAGCAACTGTTGGCAGAAGTACAGTGATTCTTCCTTATTAGAGTTGCAGATGTGGAAATATATTGCCTTAATGTAAAATATCCTGTAATCATTTTCATGATCGATGACCTGCACATCTTAATATGAGATCTGTAAATTCATAATGAGGTCATCACTTACTATAATTGCTTTAAAGAGAAATAATGAATCACATATGATTTGTTCATCCTGTGTTACTGCACAGACAGACTAACCTCTATCTAGGGTATTTTTTTACAGCTTTTACAAAATACTGAAATTAAATATTGTATAGGTGGTTTAGATATGATTTTATGTGTGAATATCTCAAAAAATGAGCTTCAGTTTCTCTTAGAAGACCGAAAATTAGGGATGCACCGATACTGTTTTTTCGGTATTGCGTACGAGTATCAATATATTTTTCCCAGTACCAGAAGTCCCATTAAGGAAGCCAGGCAGCGTGTACTGACTCGCCACCTGGCTTCCTGATTAGCCGGGAAGCTGGGCGGCGTGTAAAGACTCACCACCCAGCTTCCCGATTAGCAGGGAAGCCGTCTTCATACTCCCTCATCACCTGGTGAATTTCTGCCTCAAGTGCAGCCCCCGACATCATAAAAGGGTTGTCCATAACATTCAGTATATGCAGTGCTGCAAAAAGCTATTGAAGACTGCAAACAGGAAACAAGAGATGGTCAGAGACTACAGACAT
Source organism: Nanorana parkeri (assembly GCF_000935625.1). Classification (NCBI taxonomy): domain Eukaryota; kingdom Metazoa; phylum Chordata; class Amphibia; order Anura; family Dicroglossidae; genus Nanorana; species Nanorana parkeri. The sequence continues at coordinate 228,123 of NW_017307974.1, read as the reverse complement.
GCTACAAGATATGACCAGAGACTATGGACATGCTACATGAGATAGCCAGACACTACGGACATGATAAAAGAGATGGTCAGAAACTGCAGGCATGCTACAATAGATGGTCAGGGACAACGGATATATGACAAGAGATGATCAGAGACTATGTACATGTTACAAAAGATTGTCAGAGACTACAGACTTACCAAAGAAATGGTCAAAGAATACAAACATACTGCAAGAGACGGCAAAAGACTACGGACATGCTACGAGAGATGGCCAGAGACTAAGGATATGCTACAAAAGATTGTACTAGACAACAGACTTGCTGCAAGAAATGATCAGAGACTACAGACATGCTATAAGAGATGGCCAAAGACTACGGACAGGCTACAAGAGATAGCCAGAGACTATGAACATACTATAAGAGATAGCCAGAGACTAAGGATGTGCTACCATTGATTGTCCTAGACAACAGACTTGCTGCAAGAAATTATCAGAGACTACAGACATGCTATAAGAGATGGCCAAAGACTACGGTCAGGCTACAAGAGATAGCCAGACACTATGAACATACTATAAGAGATAGCCAGAGACTACAGACATGCTACAAGAGATGGACAGGGACTGTAGGCCTACGACAGGAGATGAACAGAGACTGTAGACCTGCTACAGCAGATGGTGAGAGATTGCAAAACAGATGTAAGAGTTGTTGGGCGAGAGATTGGGGATATGTTTCCAGAGAGAGTCATAGATTGGAGATACATTGTATGAGACTGTTAGATATTACGGCCCTTTTACAAACCAATGCTTCCACATTTGTACTTCCCAAAGCTTCCTCTAAAAATCCAGCCAGCCTAAAGAATAATTTTCCTTTACTGCCTTGAGTAAACACCAAAACAGTCTTCTATCTTCAGGGGTCCAGAGGGCTGCACAATAAGTGTCAAAGGGCTGCAGGTTGGGCACCAGGGCTGTAGAAAGATCCATGAAAAATGAGGATTCTGATCATGGGCTACTGCACTTTGCAATTTGAACTATCTGCACCCTGTCAGCCCCTCTTACCAACCATGATCTGTTTTGGATCGCATAGAGAAGTTTTATTGAAACATTTCATTAGACTGTTGATAAGGAGAGAAGAAGAAACCAGGGAAGACAAAATATATGTAGGTCAAACTTTAACCTTAAAGTAGAACTATGGGGTTAGGGCTTTTCCCCATAGTTCTCCTTAGGGTAACAGGAGGACACAAACTAGCGTCCTCCCGTCACCCTAAGCTCAGTATACCGCGAGCTATAGCACAATTATGTCTGGATCCGCCCAGCTGCGTGACTGACACTAGAGGCAGAGCCAGCTGTACCCGTCCGATCCCCCGTCCGTTCTGCCAGTCAATGCTGGAGGATTGGAGCGGGGAGGGGGGAATCCAGTCCCTCCCCTGTCACGGCAGAGAGCCGTGACAGGATCGAGAAGTGAGCAAACGCCGGTATGTGTTCGCTCACTTCCCGATCTACTGAGCCGACCTGTGACAGTTTCATTGTCACAGGTCGGCTAGAACTATGAGGATGAGTGAAAAGCACTCGCCTCATAGTTCTCCTTTAATTATGCTTTTGTATGGAGTGATTTAAAAAAAAAAATAATGATGACAGTCATGTTAATGGCCATTATTTAGTAAGAGAAAGTGTAGAAGAAGAATTGGATGTGTCATGATAACATCAACCATTATGTAGCATTGCTGAGGTGAATAAGTGTTCCTGTTACCCCTTAACCCCTTCGTTTAAAATATATAATGTTGGGGGGTTTTATGTCATTTTCAGGCCTAAAATGTGGAATATAACATGGGTGCAAAAAATGAAAAAAGGGCCTCAGTCATGAAGGGGTTAATTGCCCTTTCTACCCCTCTGTTACGAAATCCTCCCCATGTGTTTTCGTGTATCATGACACTTATGCATAAGACACGAGAACTATGGAAACTGATTGCAGATGACAGACCTTGCTATAACACTGACACAAAACTGTAACAGATGGCCGTGATTTTGTGGCAGTGCGTCATCTTGAGACCCCGTACCCAGCCCCTCATCTGAAAGATATTCAGCTTTTACCTCACGTCCATATGAGCTGTGTTTATTTGTCCAATTAGTGATCAAAGGGAATATCTTATCTGGAGTGCAATTCAGCCGGCCAATTCCGACTTTTTTTTTTATTATTGCACAGTGCCATTTCTGTTTTACTTTGAGAACTGGTGGGCATAATTTGAAAACAGAGTACAATTGGAATAATTTATGTTCAGCAGTCAGGAGAAGCCGATCATAAACTTTTAGCAGTCCAATAAAGTCAGGCTAGTGGGAGCCGATTGTTGATCAGTTATGCATTCCTTCAATTTGCACATCATTCTTTGCCTCGTTGAATAAAGGTCAATGTCTCTTATGCAGGGCACGAAAAAGGGATATAAAATATAATTACACAAGAGCACGCAGTTACAACGACAGTAGGTTTTCACATATATCTGATGTGGTGACAGTGGCAGAAGGTTTATCGGTTTTGATTATGGTGTTATACTATGTTAGGGATCATCCACTCACTAATTAAATTACAAAAGGCTGTCACATATATCTTGGATAAAGTAGTCTTGGATGAACAGTATTCCATGGAGCCCTAGGTTTTCTCCAGAGGTTGATGAGGGTGTCGTGAGTATTGGCAAATGGACCTCCCATCTGATAGCGCCTGCATATTTCCAGTGGTGACAGTAGGTTTTCAGGTTTTGATCATAGGGATATACTATGTTCAGGATCATACACCCACTAATAAAATTTGGAAAGACTGTTACATATAAAATGGATAGAGCAGCCATTCTCAACACTCAACACTCACTATTTAAATTACAAAAGGCTGTTGCATGTACCATGGGTAGAGTAGTCTTACTTGAACAGGGTTCTGTGGATTCCTAGGTTTTCTCCAGAGGCTGATAGGGGTTTCGTGAGTAGAGGCAGATGGACCTCACATCTGATAGCATCTGCATATTTCCAGTGATTTTCAGGTTTTGATCATAGTGATATATTATGGTAGGGATCATATACCCAGTAATTATATTTGGAAAGATTGTTACATATAAAATGGATAGAGCAGCCATTCTCAGCAGGGATCTGGGGAGCCTTTGGTTTCATACAGAGGTTCCTTGACTATTGGCAGATGGACCTCCCATCTGATAGTGCCTGCATATTTCCAGTGATGACAGTGACAGAAGGTATTTAGGTTTTGATCATGGTGATATACTATGTTTAGGATCATACACCTACAAATGTGAAAGATTGTTACACATAAAATAAATAAAGCAGCTATTCTCAACATGCTTGAAGTGCCACACTCCATTTATTAATCCAGATACATCTTTATTCAGTGTAGGGTTGATCAACTGTATTATTATAATTATTATTATTCAGGATTTATATTAGGCCAACAGTTTGTGCAGTGCTTTACAAAATATGGGGAGAGAGTACAATTATAATACAACACCATACACAAGGATTAGAAGGACCTGCTCATTAGAGCTTACCTCTACAAACTCTCTGCTTTCTTACACAAAATAGTTCAATTTCAAGCCATCACAGTCCTAAGACATGTTCTACCTTAATAAGCCTTATGAATGGGGTATTTGTATAAGCCTCATAAACCCTGTTGGTTATTTCTATGCTGTCCCATCAATCCTACTTTGAATAAAGATTACTAAACTGAGTGTGGTGCTTTATTTCACAAACCTGCAATTTGACACCACAAGCCCAGGAGAAAGTGGAGAACTTCTGGAGAAGCTTCCTATGATGTAGTCAGATCACCTATACCTATACTTTTGCTTCCTAATTGGCCAGCCACACTGACAGGAAAAACCAACGCTTTTAATCCACTTCTTTCCAAATGGGTTCCGTGGAACCCTAGGTTTCCTCCAGAGGTTGCTAGATGTTCTTTGAACAATGGAAAATGAACCTGCTATCTGATAGTGCCTGAACATTTCGGGGGCCAACACCACTTAGAAGAGTCAATAGTCAACCATCAATGATCTTTATATCTTCCTGTAAAGATGACGTACTTCTTATTGACCACCAATGTAAGGAGGTACTTCTTCACTGACCACTAATGTAAGGCAGTCATCTTGTGTGGCCATTATTACTACTTTTAATTTTCTTATTGATACTGATCCAGATCCTTCGGCAGCTTTGTGAATAGACCCCTATATGTGATTATAACTGATTTTTTATTTATTTATAGCATTTTGAGTATCAAATATTCTAGGCATGCCATATGCTTTATTCTTTTGTTTTTTTATTATATCTAAAACTTACTGATAGCGATAACATAATGTGAGTTGTAGATACCATTTGTAGTGGGGGATTCCTGGGACATGAAAATGATTTCAAGGGTTCCTCTGGGGTAATAAGGTTAAGACAGGCTGGTATAGAGTATATGACCAACACAATAATTCCTTTTTTTAAATAGAGGCTAATGAAGCCAGAACCCTGACAGTTGAAATCCATTTATCCATAAAATATTTGCTATTTTGTAGTTTACATCCCCTTCCAGACAGTATAGCCTGTCACATAATTTTCTTTGTTACAGTTTAAGCTGAACACCAGACATAGAACTAAATACACAGATGGAATATACATGCAGGAGCTGTCTTACCTGCAAAGTTGGGGGATTTACTAAGCTCTGCAACACTGTCTGATAGGGCAGGAGACCTGATTTTTCTCTGCTACAGTTAAGTGATAGTTACATGTCTTGCCCCTCCCTCAGCCTGTGAATAGACAGTGAAAAGAGAGGCAGCAGGCTGATGATCTCATCTCCCTGTCACTCTGATCTCTCTTCCTATGAGCATGTTCCTTTTTAGCATATGAAGACTGAAGCACAACTGACTGGTTGCTTGTAGTGCTTTTCCCTCTGAGCTCTGTGAATTTGCAGAGCCAGATACCAGATACAATTCAGGTAGCTTTACTGCTTGCATTTTAAAAAGTGCATTTTATAATGTATTAATGAACACAGAGCTGCATTATATTTTATATCTGCCTGGAGTTAATCTTTAAAGACTGCTTGCAGATGTGGTACTAAGCCTGTTACAGTTAAGACAAACAATGTATTTGAGTTTAGTAAATCAACCCTTAAGTGTCATGCAAACACCCTGTATTAAATGCTGATTTGCAAAATAAAGATTTTATAGGTCATAAATAATTATATAAAATCAATTAACTCAACTAATAAATATCAATATCCCAATATATTGAAATTTGACCAACAACACTTATAATTCATATTTAACAACATTTGGACTATTTGTGAGTTTACTTTAAATATATAAACAGACAGCTCAAATTTGATAAACCTGATGCTGCATTTCATCAATGGAGAAGGCTTTTGGTATTCAGCTCTCTTTGTCTCAACGTAGCAATGAAGATTACTCTTGATGTTGCCTCCCTGTGCGTAATTATAATATCTGACCCTGTGCGCGTTGACTAGAATGGGTGGGTTAAAATAATATTTGTTCAACAGATTGTTTCTTCTGTGCCCTTTTAGCTGGTAATTGTCCCTCCATTTAGGGAGGCAATGTCTTCCTCGGTGTATGGTAATTTTTTTTGACCCTTAACACTCCCATCTGTGCCTTCTTCACACTATTTTTATCATTTACTATTCCATCTGCTCCCATTTCTTCTCTTCTTGCAGTGCTCTCCTCATATTTTCCCTAATACAGTCCTCTGAGTTATTCAGCTCATGTTCTCTTCTCATACCTGTCTGCAGTTATATAAGCACTACATTTCTTTTGCAGCTTGCTTTTACTGTCGAGCAGTTGGGATAATTTTTGTACTTGGCATCTGTAGACAGAAACAGGAATATATATTTTATATTTACATACACTTACACACACACACACACGCATACTTTGTGAGCTTGTTGGACATCTCCCATTGCCAAACCATGGCCATAAAAGACTGGAAACTGTAACCAACAAAGCTGATTCGATTATGTTGACTATACCCTACACAGTAATTAATCCCTGATGATTTTTGTCATTTTTGCGTCCTCGGTACTACCTATCATGTTTAAATCCTGAACAAGGGGGAGGTCTTTGAGCCCCCAAAACGCGTTGGCTGTTCTGTGCCTCCATCAGTGAACCCATTCACCAATGTTATTGGACTCTTATTCCTTCTTGTTTGACACGATCACCGGGCTATATATATGCGTAATTCCCCAAAAAAAGCAGGCAGAGGGAAAATGATTAGTCACCACTACTTCCTGTAGTCTCCCAGCAGCTTATCTTTCCCTCATCATTGACTTAATATACCTTTTACTTTACATGTCTCTGTGTGGAGGCAGCCATCTTGGTATAGGCTGCTTCCTTAGAGCCCCCACCATGAAGAACAGCAAGAAAGTGACATCACCAAATCACACTGCAAAAATGTTTGAGACTACCAGTCAGAGGCCGCAGTGCCTTAGATCTCACACTGCAAATATAAAGCTATGAAGGTGTAGACACAGGAGTACCTAGAGAGGCTCAAATACCTGAAAGTGAACTACAAGACTAGGAATACAAGACTAAAGGTGAATTTTTTGGCCACTGCTTAGGCACAATTAACATTAACAGCCTTGATGTGTAGGGGAAAATATCACTGGTACTATGACACATCCTTGGGTTCTTTAGGGATGTAGAAACCTTCAACAGGTGGTATTGAAAATACTCACCATACTAATAAACCAGACACCAGACAATACTGCCAACAAGGCAGTTCATAGACCCTGGTACACTACACCAAAGCATAGGCAAAAAAGAAAAACCTTGGGTGCATAGACTGATCCTCTACCTGGGATAACATTTCTAATAAATTCAAATGAGATGTACAGTGCCTCTTTAAAGTCACACATGACATCTGTGTATAGTGAATTGCCTGGCCTGCTGTGCTCCTTATCTGTAGAGAACGTTAGAAAAGTGTGAAGCCTCAGTCAGAGGAGCATGCACTGTTACCTCAGAGCTAATAGTGTTTAATCTTCTACATAGCTGTGAATTTTTTATTGGCAAATGATCTCCAACCACTGAACGAGAGCAGCTTGAATGCTTGTGTGGTTTCTCTACACAGATATCATACTTAGCTCCTGTATAAGTGCTTGGGTTTTTATACAAAGTGAATATAATTTTCCAGTACGAATTACATTTGCAGGGAAGAGTCAGGCACTTGCAGGATGAGAGCTCCTTACTCACAAGTGTTTCCCTCTGTGCTTATCTCTTCTGGAACACTCTTGGCTGAAAGGCAGGCCTAGGCAAATCTTTCCAAAATCTATGAGCCAGCTCCAGAAAGGTAGGAGCCAGCAACAATGTGACGTTCATCGGATACATGCAGTTCTTGCCTGTTACAGCAACCAAATGTAGAGGTCTCTACCCTAAAACAGCCAAATGCACAGCTCTCTAACCAGCAGCAGTGATATATACAGCTCTCTACACCATAGCAGTCATATGAAAATTAGGTACAGGCACCTACAGGCCCTCACCAGGGATTTTCTCATTTCTACCTCTGCTTGTTCTCACTATCATGAGATTTTCACTCTTGTAGCAACAGTTTGGAGAAGACCCTTTTCTGTTTCTGCATGACTGTGCCCCTACGTACAAAACCAACTCCATATAGACAGGGTTTGATGAGTTTGGCATGGAGGAACTTGAGTGACTTGAACGAAGCCCTGACCTCAACCCTACTGAACAACTTTGGAATAAAATGGAATGCCAACTGTGAGTTAGGTCTTCTCGTCCAGCATCAGTACCTGACCTCACAAATGCTCTAATGGGATTTCCTACAAGCTCATACAGGTGTGTTGGTCAGGGGTCCACAAACGTTTAGCCTTATAGCGTACCTTAGCAATTTTATGTCAAGTCAGGCTAACTTTAAATCATATGCATGCACCTCAGCCTTTAAAGGGAATTGACGTATTTTATGAATATTTAAAATAAGAGTGACAGGAAGCATTGCTTTGCTCTTGTGTTGAATGGAAAGAAAAAAAAAGAATTCCTGCCAGAGACAGGATTGAGAATACAATGCAGAATTCTGCTTTTCTCCAGATACAGTATTTCACAGGAAGAACACACATTAGAGACCAGTGATTGCTTTTTTTATGTGTTATGTTAGCACATAGGCACTCAGAGATTACCACAGGTCACGCCTTTACAACAGAAGTGTTCAGCAGTTTCCACACACAACACAATTAAATGCTCCTGAAGAATACAGAGGACTCTGTTATCGTAATGACGGTCATCCCCTAAACACTACAGCTTAAAGGAGAAGAATGCTATTCATCTCTTCAACAGATTGATTGGTGGGTAATTGGGAGCAAGCTATGTGAGCAATGAAAAAACAAAGGTTAAGCAGAAGTAGATTCTGAAAAGCTGCTTCTGCTAAAGGACTTAGCACCCCCATGTATAATCTACTTTCCTGTACTACCACATCCAAATTTGACAAGTTCAACAATGCAATGCATCAGTAACTGTTGTGTGCGCGTGCTCATTGGGAAATAAAGATCGGTAACTGATTGATAACAGTTTTATGAGATGCGTTCTTTTTTCACAGAACCACATTCGTAATTTTCACAGGATTAAACCTTTGTATGCAGTTTCTTTTTTTTCACATGCATACATACACATATGCGTAATACTGAAGCATTCCAATTCAAATTAAAGCAGACCTTTAAATTAACAACAAACTCACCTTTAGAAATGTTTAGTAATGACAATCTACAAACACATACTTCTAGATAATTGTAGGCTTTGTATTCTTTGCATACCTTATTTCTATTTTCTTCCCCAGTCTTCTGACAGTGGCTATGTTAACTAAGGGCAGATGGCTCTTCTTTTACTTCCTGGATTTCTGGCACATGTGAGTAGACATGTAACTAGGACATGTGACCATGCACATCATCTCAAGGGAGGAAAATGCCTTTCCCTGAGATCTCCTGAGATTACAGATGAGATTTCCCAGCAATGCTCTGCTGATGACAAGGCAGTCCCAGTGTGCATTGCTTTGGCAAACTAAAGTCATTTTGCGCTTTCAAAGCAGAAAGTGCATTTTACACCTGACATGTCTATGTTATTATTAATCATCATACATAGAGGGATGCAATGGTAGAATTGTATTTTTGTGAGTGTAAAGGTCTGCTTTAAAGGGGTTCTAAACCCTCCTGTTTTTTTGCCTATATCTACTGCTATCAAGCAGTAGATATAGGCAAACAGTTTAAAAAAACCCACACTATAACAGCGGTTTAAACTTACCTTTTTTTCTTTGCGCGCTCCAGGCCGAGAAAAGGAAACAGTTCGGGCGGCCGCAAAGTATCTTGGGGCGGGCGGGTGCATGCGCAGTTCAGATTCTCGGCCCTGAGACGAGCAGAGACGTAAGGTAAGTCTATGGACGGGTGCACCCGCATGCAGACACTGCTGGATCAGAGGGACAGAGCAGTCAGCGCTGGATTGGAGAGCAGCCGCACCGCTGGAGGGACAGATAAAAACATCAGGAAAGAAGAAGAAGATCGGATTAAGAGACATCATTTAAGGTAAGTGCTGATATTAACATTGGGGGGAGGGGAAAACAATTATCCTTTAATGTCCCTTTAAGCAAATACCCTCTTAAAATGAAGTCAGTCTTGGGTGCTGTCCATGGTGCTGATTCTGGGTTTTTACAGGATCAGACAAGAAAACTGCTCTTCCAATGACGGGGGAGCAAACATGTTTAACCCCTTCCATGTTAATACCAGCAAGCACACCAATCCTTCTGCACTGTGTGAACCTTCCTTGGTCTTCGTCTTTTTAGCTCTCTAAAGATCTACCCGCTGCCCCACTTATGTTCAACTTCCCTGTGCTCCATCGCTGCTCTCTTCCTCCATCAGAGCCGGAAGTCAAACCCTGTGTAACATCCTTGCCCGATGGTACTGGAGTTTACTCAGGATTGATGGAAGCATGCCCTTGCTCTCGTGACAGTGTTCAGGCTTGCTTAATGGCTCTTCAGGCTCAACTGCTGCATCCTGGTGGGAGGTCACATGGTCCATGGAGGTGGAACCACCTAGTTTTTCACAAGTGCTGGTGCTGATGAAGCACCAGAGCAGTGGGGGTGCAAAACAAAGCTAAATATAAGTGGGTCAGGAGTAAACTTTCAAGAGACTCTGAATAGGAAAAGTGAGTCTATTTAAATGTTTATGGCTTGGCATGGACAACACAGACATACTGACGGTGATTCAAAATAACATTTGCAACACTTTTCTGTCGGCAATCTTAGAAAATTCTGTGCCAAATTAATAAAAGTCATGCTACATTTGTAATGCTAAATATAAACACATACTATATGAGAAATCCAGGTAGTGGTTATTAGCAACACTTTTAAAGTATGTTGCAATGACTGCCTCCAATTTACAAAAAAAACTGTCATTCAAAGAGAAGGTCCCAGCACAGTGTCCTTCTCAGCCCCCCCTTTACTAGGACAATGCATCCTAGTAACCAGTGACACTGTGCTGCGAAGCCCCCAGTGTCTTTGCAACCAACAATGCTATGCAGCTGAGCATCATTGGTTTCTAGGACATTGGAGACCTTGCCACATTTGCTAGGATGCAGGCAACCCAGCTTGCATGCTAACAACCAACGATGTGCAGAAAGGCCGCAAGCATTCTAGCAAATACTGACAGTGTGCAGTTGAGCACCATTGGTTGCTAGGACGCTGGAGGCTTTGCCATACAGCGCCATTGGTTGTTAGGATGCAGATGTTCTGGCTTGCCGACTAGAAACCGATGGCACTGTGCGGGGAGGCCCCAACACCCTGCGGCTGAACGTCAATGATTCCTCGGATGCTGTCAGTGGCACAGTGTCATTGATTGCTAAGATGCACGCCGGGCCGCCAATTTGTGTCTTAGTAAAAACGCAACAGAATTGTCATAGATAACTCAAGCAGTAATTTGTGCCAATTCTAGTACATAATTGCAACAGATTCATGTATGTTTCTTGCATGTATATGAATCTGTTAAACGTACCAACATTTGTCGCACAGTGGCACACTCTTCTAAAGAGTGTCTGTGTCACACTTTATGAATTTCAGGGACTCTTGTTTAAGACACTTTAATAAAAAAGACCATTGGCATTCACTATATATATTTTTATATTGTCTTACTATGCTTAGTATTCTGTTACTCTGACATTGTATTGCTGCTGCATATTGAATAATTCTGCCGTTTTATGCTAAGAAGTGATTATGATCTTGATTGTATAAGAAAAGATTGACTCAGTTTTCCTAGGAAACAGAGCAAGAATTCCTTCTGTTCATTTTTAAAGAGATAATTAGATGCTAGCTGACTAATTTTATGTATTCAAAAGTGCAGCTTGAAGTCAACATCAATGTAAGATAAAAACATTAATTTCTCTTTGATGGGTTGTATAAACACTTCCAACTTTTTTTATTCTAAACTATATTTAGTTGCTGTCTCCCCCCTTTTTATATATAAGAGCTATCCATTTATAATTACATGAATAACTTATTAAAAAGTGCCCTTGAGGATGTTTTCCTTTATTGCATCTGCAACCTTTAAAAAAAAAAACAATTACATTTAAACTCCAGCCAATTCACTTTAATGAGTTTCAGGAAGAGTGGGGTAGTCTCTTTAGATCCACTTTCAGGTTTTACCATGGTCTGCGACCCATTGGAAGAAATCCCAGACATTTCCTGCCAGGACAGGAAGTGATGAAAAACCTTTCCGGTAAAACAGGGAAGGGTTAGAACTTCAGTTTAATATTACTGTTTGTGTCTTCCCCTCATTTCCTATTCTGCAGTCACATGGGCAGGAAATTAAACAAAATGTTCCTAACAGGATCAAGGACAACAATACAAACTTTATGGAAGAATGTACTCTTTCCACGTTTAACCAAGGCAAACAAAAATAAAGTTGGATGTCATCTACCTCGATGAGAGTCTGAGATGACGAGGGCGGCCTCCTTGATGCTCAAATCCAGACACACCTGGTAATGAAAAAGATAGTGCAGAGATGAAAGAGTGGCATCAGTGCCATCAGGTGATGTAGCTGTAGATATCCTGAAGCTGTCAATGCAGACATCAGGATGCTAGGTGAAGCAGGAAATGCCTCAACATCAAGGAATGATGTCAACAGTGGACAGCATGACTGAGGTATGGCAGTTAGAGATGGAGTCAGGAATAAGCTGGGCTGGTAACTTGTGGGTAATATGGTACAGAATAAGCTGGCAGTAGCAGAGTCGGGACAAGCCGGGTCAGTAACCTTTGGACAGCGTGATACAGAATCAGAATGCAGAACAGTGGGCAGCAATCAGAAGAGTCGTTAGACAAGCCAGGCTGATAACAGAAGGTCAGGAACAGAATCAGTATGGCAGAACACAGGAACAGCTTACGATCTCTCAGCACTGGAGGAATGCAGAGTTATGCAGCAAATAGTCTGTTTGGCACCAGGGTTTTCAATGACTGCGTGTGCACACACCCTTGTCTGTGCAAAGGCATGCACAATCCTATTAGCAGAACAATGCACACGCACATGTGCATATGCAGATGCTCGTCCTCTACTATGTGGGCTGGCTGTACTTTTCTGACTTTCAGTTTTAAACACTCACAGTCACTGTTCTGTTTAAATGTTCTTGGACTCAAATCAAACATTTTACTTTCAGTTCGATGATGAGCTTACTTACTGGAGGTACTTGGTAGTAAGTTATTTGTACCTTAGTTCCAACTTATAGTTTTGAATGTTTCAAATTAAGCAAACAGATTCTATCGTTGTTAAACCTAAAATCTTCCCCAGTGTGACCACATTGGAAACGTCTTACTCACTAATAAACTTAGAGCTGACTTGGTCTTGAACTTTACAAGTCTGCATCAATGTAGAAAGTTTGGTGTTTAAATTATACCCTTTATTGGCTAACTTAAGTTATTAAAGATGCAAGCTTTCAGGATGCCTTAGATCCCTTCTTTACACTTTATTTCAGAGTTACAAGGAGGAATAGTAAAATATAAATATCTAAAATAACATTTCAGACACTTGGGTGGTAAAGGCTACTGCAAAGGGTTAGGCATCACAGAAAGAGGTCAGAAATTAAAAGTACTATAGGCACAGGCGTGCGCACAGTGTATGCCAGGTGTGCCTGGGCACACCCTATAATCACTCCAAACTCAACACCAAAACCACAACTGCGGGTGCAATGTTTTCAGTCAATGAGCCATCGGAGAGATCACAAAGATTTCTCTGTGACCGGCTCAGCTATATAGAGCGCAGCAGCACTTGACACCATTCCACACATTAAAGCCCAGGTCCTTGGTGCCAGAGATGCTGCGAGAGAGTGTGGCTGTGGCTTCCCATTCAATCAGTGAGTTGGGAGTATGGTCACATGACCACCTGGTAGGCTCCCTGCTGCATTACTGCAGGGACAGTTGAAGAGATGGGAATCCGGGATGCCTCAGGTCTGTATGTATGTATTGTATAGACATGTCAGGTGTAAAATGCTGTGATTGTGAAATACGTACACTTGCAGAACATTCACTTCCTGCTTTGAAAGGACAAAAAGACTTCAGTTTGCCAAAACAATGCACACTGGTATTGCCTTGTCATCAGCAGAGCATTGCTGGGAAATCTCATCTGTAATCTCATGAGATCTCAGGTAAAGGCATTTTCCTCCCCTGAGATGATGTGCATGGTCACATGTCCTAGTCACATGTCTAGTCACATGTGCCAGAAATCCAGGAAGTAAAAGGAGAGCTAGTAATCTGCCCTTAATTAACATGGCCACTGTCAGAAGACTGGGGAAGAGAAGAGAAATAGGGAATGTAAAGAATACAAAGCCGGCAATTATCTAGCAGTATGCGTTTGTAGATTGTCATCACTAAACATTTCTAAAGGTGAGTTTGTTGTTAATTTAAAAATATGGGTAAAGGTCCACTTTAAGATGAAAGCAATGCTTCAGTATTGCTCATATGTGTATGTATGCATGTGGAAAAAAAAGGGCTGCAAACAAATGTTTAACCTTGTAAAATTATGAATATTTAATTACTAAACATTTCTAAAGGTGTCTATGTTGTAATTTTATAGATATGGGTAAAGGTCCGCTTTAACAACTCAAATTAGCCAATAAAGGGCTTCAGTTAAACTCCAAACGTTCTGCATTAACCAATGGCTCAGGGGCGTCCCGAGGCCGTGTGTCACCTGGTCTCTAGACCGGGTGACACTCCGCCGTGTCATCATCGCGGGTGCAAGGCCATCTGATTGACGCCTTCGGGCGGCCATCTTGGTGCTGGGCGCCAGCAGAGAGAGGAGGGGACGTTCACCCAGCGGGATGAGGTATGCCGCCGGGTCACCTCCTCTCTCCTGGCACTGTCGGGTTCTCAGTCCATGACCAAGTGCCCCACTTTTAGAGGGGGATGACACCAAAATGACTGTTAGTCATTTCTCTACTCCAGTAATCAGATTGCAACATTGTAACTGATTATCAGATTGAAGGGTGCAGGACGGAAGGGTGCCAACAGGGGCACCCACTGTGCGTTTCATCAAAAAACAAGCTGAAATTCGCACGGCGTATCACCAGCTTTTTTCACATGCAGACAGACTGTCCTGTCTCCTACCTCAATTCAATGCTGATAGCAGAAGCATATACAACTGCATAGGGGCTGTAAGGATTACATGAAAGAAAGTTTAAGATCTTGTTTACTCTCTTATATGGTATGTAAACCCTAACATTTAAATACTAACTTCCCCCCAACTATGGGAAAACTAAAAGCCAGAAGCCAATATTACTGTAACTGCAGCAGTTGGCCCAGCCAAGAAAATGGACAGCCAGTAGAGGAGGGGGAGGGACCTTTCTCAACCAGGGTCCATTGCTATGATGTGAAGGGGGCTCCTGATGTGAAAAAGGGGACCCTGGTGTGAAAGTGGGGGGCTCTGATTTAAAGGGTGACTTCTAGCTAGTGTGAGAAGGGTGACTCTGATTTGAAAGGAGGGGTCTCCTGATGTGAAGGGGGGCTCCTGATGTAAAGAGGTGCTCTGCTGTGAAGGGAGAAACCCACATTTCTTTATGTGTTTTTGTGTGAGTTCCTCTCTTAAAATCCATGCTAGACCCCTAGACTTTATTTACATTTAAGACTGGAGTGCCTCCAGATATTGCATACTTTTAAAGGGTGCTGCGACTTAAAAAAGTTTGGTAAATACTGCTCTAGAGGGTCCTCTATTCACACACTGAGCCTGCACCGCTCTGCAAAGGAAATTTACTGACAGGAAAATTCCTGGAAAGGAAAAGCTAAACTATTATAACACAGCGAAAGTAGAGATTCATATCATTATTTATATACAGTAGACAATGAACGTGTATAATATCCTGATCTATTCAGGCTTCCAATGTCATGACCATTCCATACAGCTGTAATTGCATTCTCTATTTATATCTCTTAATCAAATTACTAACATATTAATAATACAAAGTTCAGTTTTGCTCTCTTGCAATTTACCTACCAGGGCAATACTCCCACGATCCTCTCTGTCATTATAGCACAATTTTCAGCAAGCTCCTTTTGTCACCGAATCTCCACCGCATTGTTTCTAGAGATCGTCCTATTGTGGCTGTTACAGCACTTATGAAAGGGAACATATAAGCTGCTATTGTTTAATTTTGTGTACTAAAAAAAACCCCATATTTTGTTAAATGCCATCCACTTTAAGTACCTGGTACCTTTACAGCTTCAAACACACACAGCCTCTCCTTTGTAGTGGAAACAATAGATGGCGGAGGGCAGGGTTATACAAACAGCACTGGGAACAATTTGCTAGCACAAGTAGGGTGCCTTCCATTAGAGTGTATTCACTCCCCTCTAGATATAAATGAAAGGACCCAGATGTCACTACACACAATACATTTTTTCCAGTAGGAACATCTGTCTCTTTGGCAGACTAATTAGGTAATTTGCTTGGCATCAATAGAGCGGACATACCTTTGGGTTTATGTAAAAAGTGATCTGCAGATGGTTTCTCCCCCTCTTTGATTGGCCCGGACAAGGTGTTCCTGGATGGGTTTGTTTTGTATTTATATTTGGATTATAAAGAGATGCACAAATATAAAAAAAGCAAAATGTTTCCGAGCGGCGATAATGCCCCACTTTTCACCTGTACAATATTTTCTTTTTCCGTGAAGCGATTTCTTAGTATTCGCAATGTCTTACATATTGTATAACTGCTTTACCCTAATAACTGAAATGCCAGTTCTGGAATTCACCAATTATCTCTCTATGGGGTACAGAGCTCTGTGTTAAGATTAAAGTTAGGCCCCATTCACGCTTAGGTTTGGGGCAATCTCATTAATTTCTCAGTGAGACTCAGTTGTGTTCCAACAGTGCCAACAGTGATACAGTGTTTGCGTCCAGGGGCGATCATCTGCAGGTAATCGTTGTATGTCCGATTACGTATGAATGGCCTTGAATGCCTGTGGGCCCTGTCAGCCTTTCATTGCTTTGTATAAGGCTTCCTGCCTGCAGCAGTTCACATAAATACTGCTGAGTCTCATGGTGTATCTGTGTTTATGTACAGACGGGATTAACAAGGAAACCGCCATTTATTTACAAAGTATTTGTTTGTAATGGTTAATTGTGACCGTTAATGATATGCCGTCCATGGCAGGGAATGATGGGTGGCAGGAAATGATGGACCGAATATTATTATCGGTCACAATTAATGATTTAAACGAAATACTTTGTGAATAAATCCCGGTTTCCTCGATAATATTGGTCTGTGTGTAAGCGCAGATTCTTAGGTCGGCAAATTCGACTAGGTCAGCGTTCTCGACAGAACACCGGTATCTGCGTTTAGTATCGGGGCATTTTCACGAGTATGAATACTTGTGAAAATGCCCAGTATTAACACTGGTGTATCCCTACTTAAAAATATAATGCATTGCTGGGACTTGTAGTCCTACATAGTTGGAGCTATTCTGCATTGCTGTATAATCTTCATACAGCAATGCAGAATACCACCAGCTGTGCTGGACTACAAGTCCCAGCAATGCACACACACTATCTCTCTCTCTTTTACCAGCGCCCCCTCCCACTCCAAACTTACCTTCCCTCTCCTGCAGACCCATGGCCCTCTTCCTCGTCTTGGTGGCCAGGGGGCGGGGCTAAGAGGCAGCCCTCTTAGCTCCGCCCGTAAGAGGCGGGACCAGCTCATTCTCCGGGATCAGTGA
This sequence comes from Nanorana parkeri, assembly GCF_000935625.1. Classification (NCBI taxonomy): domain Eukaryota; kingdom Metazoa; phylum Chordata; class Amphibia; order Anura; family Dicroglossidae; genus Nanorana; species Nanorana parkeri. Next base: position 210,919 of record NW_017307974.1, on the reverse strand, counting down.
CAGCGTCTCCAGCCCTTTCGCACAGCCACCCGTACATGCTGCGGGTGGCTGTACCACAGGGAAGGAGCGGCACGATCGCGGGGGGGCCCTCTACTTCCTTGCTGGGCCCCCCCAAGTGGCGGAATGCCACGGCTCAGTCGCAATTGCGACCGCTGCGACCGTGGTAGTTCCGCCAGTGGTTAATATGGCCTTAAAGTGACACTAAAGTTAAATTTTAAACATGCATTTCAGTACCCTAACTATTAACAAAAATGTATCTTATATGTGTATCACTCGTCTGTAGATCTTCAAATCATCTCTGAATTGGTGGTGACACTGTCCTTCCTTCTGGAGGGGGGCTACTTGTGTTCCCCATGGTCCCTGTGTGTGTTGCAAAGTAGCCACCGCTCCAAGCTTGCCCCCATGTTATACTAGGATTTCAATAGAAATTAATCACCACACCACAGGAGTGAGCTTGGAGCGGTGGCTACCATGGAAATCATGCCTTGATCAAAACTTAGTGGTGGACATGGGGCAGATAAACATGCAGTAGATATCCGTGATTATTGCTCTGTACATATGTGAGTACACTGGCTGACCTTTTGTGTCCCTCCAGCGCTGCTGCGGGTCTCTGATCCAGCGCTGACTCCTCTGTCCTGGCTGGCACTTCCTATCCCACGGTGTCTCCATGCTGGTGCACGCGTTAATATATACTTACCTTGTGTCTCTCCTCGTCTCCCGGCCGAAAATGGGAACTGCGCATGCGCCCGCCCCAGGATGCTTTGCGGCCACCCGAGAATTTTCACATTTTCGGACGGGAGTTCGCGGGGAAGACACAGGTTTTAAGTTTAAGTTTAAAGCAGTTTTTTTTTTTTTTGGCGACCAATCATCTTCTATCTTCTATTTGTTCAGTTAGGCTTTGAAAATGAAAGATAGATGCTGATTGGTTGCTATACACAGCTGCTCCAGTTTTGATAAATTCCCCTCTTTATGTTTTATAAAGACTATGGGGTCTATTCACTAAGCTGCCGTAAGCAGCCGAGTGAATGACCGACCTAAAGCGAAGTGAGCCGAATACTGTTCGGCTAGTCACTGGTACGGCTGATTTCAGCCGATATACATCGGGTGGCTTCGCGTAACTTCGGGTGCACCCGAAGTGCAGAAGGAGTTCGACCCAGCCGATACAACATCTGTATCGGCTAAGCCGAACCTCCGGCAGGCTACTTGCTGCTGTTCTGTCTATTCTTATAGATGCCGAACAGCAGTGAGTGAATAGCATAGCGGCATTCGGCTCGGCTGTTCTGCTCAGTCTCCCTGTGGGACCGAGCAGAACAGAAAAATTGTTAAAAAAGTAGAAAAATAAAAATCCCAACAGTTTTCTATTGGCCGGCGGTTCTGCTGCCGTCAAAAAAAAAAAAATGTGGCCATAGGAATGCATTGCTAGATTCCTATTGGCTATTTCAATTTGCAATAGTCAATAGCAAACTAGCTATTGTACCCGCCCTCTGCTGCTGTCAATCAGTAGTGGGGACCTGATGGAGAAATGCAGCTGAGGGCGGGTGCAATGCTAGCTTGCTATTGGCTATTGCAAATTAAAATAGCCAATAGGAATCTAGCAATGCATTCCTATGGCCAACATTTTTTTTTTAAATTCTATTCTGACACGGCTCCGTGTCAGAATAATAAAAAAAGGAAAAGCAGTGTTTCTCTCCTTGGCAGCCGGGAGCGGGAGACTCCCGGAGCGCCCGGGAGAGTTAGGCTGTCTGGAGATCAGTGTCCATAAGATCACGGCTGGCTCCGCCCAGCTGTCAGAAGCAGGCTGTCGGCCTTCCCATGGCCGGCCTCTCGGCCAGTTTCGGCTTTCGACTGAGCCGCTGTAAGCGCAGTGCCGTTGCCAATGCGTTCCAGCGTGGAGCGCACTCGGCGACGGCGCGATGACGCGGATGTGCGGCGCCGCTGCGTTCCACGCTGGAACGCGGAAGTGCCAAGAGAAGCGTGCGGCTCCTCCCACCCGCACTTCCTCAAACATTGAAAAACCGGCTTGGGGCAAATGCACGGCATTCCCTTATTGCAGTCTGAACGCCTGCAATCCCCCAGCGAAGGCTACACACAGATGGAATGAGACTACAGACCTGGGAGACCCTCTGAGCCGGACCCCCATACACACTGCAGCTGTGCCAGGAGATCCAGCACACGATCCCGGATCCGGACAAGTACTTTGGGGCTTCATACTATATGCTTATGACTTTATTTAACCTACATATTGGATTTCATACATTGGAGCATTTATTTACTTGCATATGACTTTAATTTACCTTCTAATGGGATTTCATACAATGGATGCATTTACTACTTGCATATGACTTTGTGTTACTAACATACTGGAGAGTTCTCCTTGGACTCCTAAGATAGTGGTAAGTGTATTTAAGATAGGCCTTGTTATACCTTGATTACACCTGTACTACTAGGAGGTGTCTTTATGTTATCCTACAGATAGGGGGTATGAGGTAATACCTTCCCTGCCTACAATATAAAAAGATCCCCAACTAATTTGGCAGATGATGTAATGAACTCCAAACTCTTCGTTTAAGATTAAGAGTGATGCCTGGGGTTCAGGACTGAGTGCCATATTTTGAGAAATATACTCTTTAACTACTGCCACCCCTCCCTCCGCAGTTGTGGTTCATACTCATTCATAGCAGGACGTGACAGCCGCTCGGCCAAGTTCGGGAGCTGTACGGGCTATAGTGAATAGCCCGTACAGCAGCCCTTCGGTTCTACTGAACCAAAGGGGTCCTGGGGCCAAAGCTACGGCTAGATCCTTCGGCTGCTTCTTGAATAGACCCCTATGTGAAAGATTGCAATGACTTGGCTCCCAGCTATCTCTACCTTGTTCCTCTCTCCTGTTGACCAAAGAGCAACTGAAAATAACAAAGTTCAGGTTTTCAGCTGCTAACATACTGTATAGGCCTGTAAAACTAAAGCATACAGGGAATTACGATCAGTTCTATGTTTCTGGTAAAATATATAGCAGTTCAGCCACTAATTTTAAGCTCTAAATTAGTCATTGCATGAAGAAATGAGGTATAAATAAGTAAAGATATGGTTTTCCTTTGGGGAACTTACATTTTCTCCTCCAGGTGTTTGGCGCTATGTTGTAAAAAAATCGCATGGCTTTGGGGAAGTGCGATTTGTAATTATGTTATTGGAAAGCCAGGGAAGATGTATCGAGCTGGAATCCTGCACTTCAGTCTTGTAATGATTTATTGGATTCTTTGCAAGTTTAATTTGCTCTTTGGGTTCTTTGAAAGTTAACATTTGCTAAGCCTGTTGCAAATGCTCTTATTCAACTTTGCTTCTTTTAAATATAAATCCTTGTTTATTTTGCTATTACTGTATCATTGGATGTAGTTGTTCTATTGTTGTAAGTGAACCTAAATGCTAAAATTGTGGGGAACATCTAGAAATTTTAATTTTGCCTCTGCATTACCCAGAAAATGATACATTTATACATTTTATACATACAAATGATACATTTTGCCTGGGTTTCCATCTGAAAAATAGCAGTGTACTTTCTATGCCTGGGTACCCCTGTTCTGTAGCTGTATTGTTGTATATCTTCAGTGTGAGACTTAAAGCATTGCTGCCTCTTACTGTTAGTCTCATGAGATTTAGAGTGAACATTGGTGCTGTGACTACTGTGCTGCTCATTGTTCTCCTTGCTGGAGAGGAAGCTGTACCTGTAGATCTGCAGCACACGGCTCTCCCTGCTTCTATACTGTAGATCTGTGCTTTCTACACCTCTATGTCCGCTTCCTAAATATAATAACAGTTTTTCCTTACTCCCAATTGTTCTCCTGCATCTCTCATGGAGACCACATGCAGCCATCCCTTTGTATATTGCACAGTCATGGTCCCTGTTGTCATGATTAGGAAACCAATCCCCAGGGTGCATGTAGCTCGGAAGTGTCTGCAAATAGGCTTCAGGTGTTCAGCAGCACAGAGATGCACAGTGAGGTATCCAGGGTATGGCACATATTACACATCTCCTGGGTGCCACTTGAAGAGGGGGCACCACTCCATGGGTCAGTGAAAGTTTGTTGTCCACGGAGACAGCTGGCTTTTTTGTCTACCCATGTCTCTCCCATACACATCTCCTAGCTTGGCTCTTAGCAACTGGCTAAGCTGCTGTCACTAGTTGCCAGGAACTGGGTGCTTGATTTTTTAATGAAAGTGGCAAGATGGCAAACATACTAAAAATAGATTTAGGGTTTAAATAAGCTTTTTTTTAAAAGGAGTTGTAAAGTCCCAGCATATACTATTCTGTTATAACATTAGCATTGTAATAGGAATACATACTAGAGTTGTTTTTAATAATACAACTAAAGCTTACTTGAAAAAATCCCTTTTATGTAGTGAGTGTTGCCTTCCGTCTGCCATCACTTCCACCACCTTCCTGGATTCCCAGTGTGCTTTGCATCTCCTTGCCTGCTGCATGATGTGATTTCTAAAGACTGCAAATCCCACCATGCATTGCTTCAAGTAAGCAAAGATAATGTTACATTGTTCAGACGTTGAGTGATAGATCAGAAGCAGGCTTAGTTACAGTGGTGACACAAGGAAGTGCACATTCACAGGTCTGCGTGAAATTGTGTCAGTGCATTGAGGAAGTACTGTACATCTAATGGGAATCTTTAATAGCTAGGTAAGTCAGAGCCAGAGCCCCCAACTGCTTCCCCCCGTTTTCCACCATTCCCCCCACCCTGCCTCAGGTGGCAAAAAGGCAAGGGATGACCCTGCACAAGGCAATGCAAGGGATGCCCCTGCACAAGGCGGTTCACATCTGTTCCTTGTAGTGGGATAAAACGCACATGTGTGACGTTGCACTTTAGGAGTAGTGCCCTTTGGTGCGTTACTTCAGAGCACAGGTCTAAATGGGCCCTGAGAAAATGGCATGCCATTAGCTAACCTTCCTTATACTGTCATTTCACAAAGCTTGAAAATCAGACCATCAATACTTCATGTACACAAAAAAATGTTTGCATGCATTTGCAGTAATAAAACAGCTCCCTGCAGAATTATAAATGAGCTCAGTCCGCTAGCGAAGGCATGTTTCAGCCCCCTCAGTACTGAAGTGAGTAATTTTCAAGTGACTTTCACTCCTTTAGGCAATGTAAAAGCATGTTTCAGCCTTTACTGTCATATCTGTTCTTATTAATGGCCATAGACGCTTACCACATTTCAGCTGTTGTTTTTTTTTGAAAGCTAGCTCCATGTGGGTTGCTACTAGCAACAGAGTTGCTGTTCCCTTTCCCCCAGTCTCTACATATAATGTGTAACGGTCTTCCAATATAATTATACTATTATAGGCCCCATTCACAATTGAGCTGAACGTCTGTCAATTTTTTTTTTAGTTTGTACCAGTGTTTTTTCAAGCTTTTTCCGCTTGAGCGTTTTATTTTTATTTTTAGTAAAGCTAGTTACTAGGCATTTTCTGCACGTTTTTGGTGCCAAAACACTTGACTCTGCTCCATAAAAGCTCATGAACATTTTCGAGCTACAGGTCTTTTTTCTGCAAGGGACTGAATGCTCAGGTGTGAACAGGGGCAATTGAAAACTATGGGATTCCTCCTATTGAGCATTGTAGCGCTTAGGTCAGGTTCACACCATTTTCCGGATCAGATCTGGTCCGGAAAATGGTGTGAACCTGCCCGCAGTTCCAGTGCATTCCAGACCAGACAAAATGAGTCATGTAGTATTTTTCTGATCTGGAACAGACTGCGCTGGTGTGAACAGAGACCAGAAATAGCATAGGGATACATTAGGATGCATTTTGGGTCCAGAAACAATTTGGTCTGGTCTGGAGATGATCTGGCTGTGATTTGAATGGTCTCTCTGGCATTTGAGCTACAAAACCCTCAGATGTGAACAGAAGCCATTGAAAACAATTGCGTTCCTTCTGTTAAGTGTTGTACCACTTCGGCATTTGACCTACAAAACGGTCAGGTGTGAATGAGGCCTTAAATCAACTCTGTGCTCAGTGGTTCAATCGGTCATCCACCAGGTCACTATTGTGTCCTGTAATGATGTCAGGGGTTAGCAGGAGGAACCATAAAATGCAGCAGGGGACCAGAAGATTGACGTTCCTGGAAGTGTCCAATTCTGATGAGAGTGGAGCAGCATTTGGCGGCATGGGCAATGGGAGAGGTATCTACTACCGTACCTTCCTTACATAGAAAGATTTTATTTATACTTTCAGTTAGTGACATTGAGTTATTTTTAATGAGAACAGTCTTCACTGCAACACACAGGGAAGCCAGGCAAGCAGTTTCTAATTGGTTGCTACAGGCAACACAGGGCCCCAGTGTTTACAGGGACATTCAGCCAAGCTGTGCAGCAAGTGACTGTTCAGATTCTCCATCTACCTGTTCCACAACGGCCTGTGGTAGAGTAGTTTACAATTGCTTTCTACAGGGTAATTACTGACCTTTCTCCTGAAATACTTACGGGAGATAAAGTAAGAAGCTCAGGGCCACGGTTCAAGTACAGAAGCAAAGTAATGTTAGTTTGAAGGGAAAAGACAATGATTATTGCCTGACTGAGAAGTGTACCATTTGCTACAGCATTTTACTACAAAGAAATCGGTGAGATGGAGTCAGAATTGCTGCAATTGCTTTTTATCACCCAAGCATAGCTTTGGTTTTGTCAGTGATATGTACAATTCATGGAGAGGTAATTGTGGCATGCAAATTGTCATTTCAAAGCAACATAGAATTCTAATGATGCACAAATAATATGTTGTATCTTTTTATACTGTTTATTCTATACTGTGTATAGCATTAACATAGGGGATGATTTATAAATCATCCGCCCAGCTATACAGTGGACAAATGTTGTTTGCATGGCATTGCTGCCTCTAGATGGAGCCGTATATAGTGGTGGGGATGCCATGATAATGGCATTCACCCAGCGTATGGATGGGCAAATGATTTATAAATCACCCCCTTAGTGTTGCAACTAGGATGTAGTCAGCCTCAGTATGGATTGTTACAGTTCTGCTTTTGTTAGTTTTCTGAGTTTAAAATATTTGTTTACCTCTGCCTGTTGTCAGGAAGTGCCCCAGGTGATAGAGCTAAGCGAGATCATGTTGGTATCTCTCTGGCAAATTTACTAGAAGGTTTAATGGTTTAGTGCAAGTGGTGAATGCTGGGGGAAGATATCAATATACTTGGGGTGACCTTGGAGAGGGGCTTCCCTCTCAGAGCTCCACCTGGAGAGGATATCAGTGTAAGGAAGTCTGTTGCCTCCCAGGACTGCTGCCAGGGTAGGTCTATGCTGAAAGAAGGGATCTGTATCATAGGGGCCTAGAGGATTTGGGTGCCTTGCTGGAGGGTACATCCAAAAGGAGTGGATCAGGATAATGGCTGCCTTTGTAGAGCATCTTGATGAAAGACTTCACTGTTGAAGAGTTACCTGGAAAGCTGGGATTAAGCTGCCACTAGTGGACATTACCGGAAAGTCTGGTTACTCTTCCTAAAGGATTTTGAGCTGCCTGAAGCACCTCAACAGTCTGAAGAGTACAAATTTCCAGTTCCGGCTTTAAGGCTTATCTCTGTATTGACTGTCAGTTGCAGTCTGGAGTTGAATTTCTGTCACTTTTGGGCATCCTGGATCCTAACCTATCTCTCTCCTGGAGTTATAAGCTTGTTAGGCTTTCTAAAGTAACTGGCACCCAATTCTTTTCACCCCACAAAGATTAAAAAATTCTACCTTGAGGTTTCAAATGCTAGCCCACAGAGCCTTCTGGGGGATCCCCTCACCTGCCCATGGGTAAGGGGGTGCTACATATATGTGCAGTTGCACACACTGATTTATAAAGAACTTTGAGATATTCTAAATTCTACATTCAGAAAATATGGTTTTGCAGCATGACAATACAAGCTCACACCCAATAGACTGAACTCACTAGTGATGCAAAAGACAAACAGTACAAACTACTGAGTTGACAGGCAGGAGTATAATTAGTATACAGTGATGAAAGCAGGTGGAATTCAGATCCGACCAAGCAGTGGTAATGGTAACATGAGCAAAGGCAGGGCACACAAACTAAAAGAACAATGCAAAAGAGAGACCAAGGTCACAAGCAAAATGTCCCAAACGACCAGGTTTAGGAATTGTTCCAGTTTACAGGACAGCATTTATACCACTCAATGGCATCTCGGGCATGCTCAAATAGTCATGTGCTGCATTTTTGTATTTTACATATCAGATAACAGGGCATGGGCACCCAGGGAGGAGAGGAACACAAAGACTAGGAGGTTCCTATTCACTTCTTGAAAATTTAGCAGTGCAAACAACACATTTACCATGATAAACTGTATCCATCGCTCTTACACTAAACCTTTTATATGAAAAAGGAAAGGCATTGCTTGACTTCCCTAGCCTCCTCCTTTGCAGTATGTCCTTTAATGGACACAACGATTTCCACTTACTTAAAAGAAGGCTCATTGGGGCACTGCTGTAGTTTTATTGCTGTGTAATAGTTTTTTTCTACATCCAGTTCTACGCAGTTTTCCAGGCCGTGATCTCGAGGGGATAGCTGCTTCACAGAACAGCACATAAGCGATGCTGATCAGCAGACTCCATTTCACTCCATCTGGGATCTTGGTTCCTTGTACGCAACTCAACCAAAGATCCTCATTATGTAATTTTTTTTCCTCTCCCTCAACCACCAGTTTGTCAGTTAAAGCGTTTAGCACTGCAAGGCTTTCTCTCAGTTTCTGTATTTAGTACAGTGCAGTACCTCAACCTTAAACAAATGGGCTGTACAAAATACCATTTTAGGGGGGCCCTGTTAAGGCTTACACCAAACCAATGTAAAAGTGTAAGTGCATCTATGGACACATATTGTTTTATCTTTGGATAGATTAAGAAAGAGTTAGAACCTCTGTCATGTTTTTAATTGTCACTGCTGGAGAGATGCACAAACTCTGTTTGACCTGTTGATCCAAAATAGGACAATTGTCACAGGAACAAAGGAAGTATTGTGCAATGCAGTCTCCTGTTTCAGTAATTTCCTTTCACTTTGGAGAGATTTCTTAATGCATTACTGGGAAAGGAGGTGAAAGTAAATCTCCCCAATGGGACACAAGCATAAAAGAAAAACTAGAAAAAATATATATTTAGCTAGAGAGACTTTTCCAGCTTTAAGATGCATACAGTGCATCCTAAAGCTTGAATACAGTTTTTCATGCAGCCATTGCTGCATAGCTCCAGTCCACCCCACTCCTTTTTTCAGTGACCTTGCAATCCTGGAAACCACCTGCTGGTGATGCAGGAGCATACTTACATACTATGCTGCTTTTCCTTAGCAGAAAGCTTTATGCTAAGAAATGCTGGGGCTAAAGGGTTTCAATTGACCAAAATCAGATTCAGGCATGCGTCAGAAATTTGAATGTGATTAGTGATACACAAAACAGACAATTACACTGGACAAGCTTTAGACAGTACATTCCTACTGCCCCCTTTGCTGACCCTTGCATCTGTTCCTGGCAAACCTATATTTTGCCCATACGGGACAAGGCAACACATGCACTGTAAAGCCCTTTGCTTCCCTGCCACTCCATTCAGCCACCAGGAGGGAGGAAAGGAAACCTGTTCAAACCGTAAGTCGCTCTAGCTGACTTGGCTAAGAATGACCCTCCCAGCCCCTGTGTGGCAGTACTGCTCCAATCAGCAAGTACAAGGGGATAGAGTCATATCCTCCTTCATATCCAAAAGTAACGGGCATGTTCTTCACTCCTTGCAGCTGAATGAAGCAGTGGGGGAGCAAAGTAAAGGTATGTGTTACTGGGGTCAAGGTAACCTTCATCAAGGTGATCCATTTTTTTTTTATTGCATTGGGAAAGCACAGGGTTGCTTTAAAGTGTATCTAAAGCCAAGTTTTGGATAGACTGGCAAGGGGTTAGAACCACTCTCAGGTTTTTATTGCTGTCTGTGTCCCCCACTAAAGAGGAATTCTATGTTGACATGTTTCAGTGACAACAGTGTAAAACAGGAGCTTTTTTCTCAGTTCCTCTTGTGTGTACAGGAGAGGAAGCCAAGGGAAATCTTTCCAATTTGACAGGGGTTTGACCATTCTCTACTTTACCCCCAAAAAATGGGCTTTGGCCTTGAAAATGATTTAGGGTAAATTAATGTGATATTAACGTCAAAAGTTTTTGAAGCTATTTCAATTGCTGACTAAATGACTTACAATGGATGCTGCTTGATGATGTCAAAATTTTAGTTTCCTGGAGAATCAGCTGGTTCCTTGAGCACTGGCCCTGATAGGATGGCTCCTTTCCCTTGCCTATGTGTATCTCCACAAATACACAGACACAGCAGGCAAGAATGTCCCCTCCTCCCTTCTCCAAGCTAGTAGATGAACAGCTACTGAAGTCTGCTCTGTTGCCTGTGATCTTTTATTGGATAGGAAGTTCAGGGAAGCCAAACTGATCAAGTTGGAGCCAGCTGTCCAGAAACATGATGTCTGTAAGTGTTTGGGCAAAAATATATAAAAAAAATAATGTACCATATATTTGTTCTGGATCCATTACTGAAAAAGGTTTACAAGTTTAATGATACATTAAGTCAACGTTCTGATTTTAGGACCTTAGCAGCATTTGACGGATAACATTATTCGCTTGATAAATTATTGCTGCCTTGAATTGCTTTTTAAAAGGGACACTGTAATGTATCTTCAAAAATTAAATTTTCAATTATGATTATACATTTGCATTAGAGTATTTTTTTTGTTGCATGTTCGTGGTTGTTTTGGGTTATTTCACTTTATACTTGCTTTTTAAATATGCCCATTTGATTTGTTTTTTTTTTGCTTAAATTCAGACTAAAACCCCAGAATGGCAGGAAAACAGCCAAAAAGCTGTTTGTTGTGCCTAGATAGTACATGGTGCACAGAATTATGGGTATTTCCATGCTGCACCATATGTGCTCCAATTTCCAGGGAAGAAAATTACATGCATCTGGTACTTTATCCCAATTTCTGTTTTGTTTCTGAGCAAATCCCTTAAGACTAAAAATAAAATAAATGTTTTAATAGAAATATATGTTTTATTTCTCAGTTATATAAATGCTAATAAATAGTTTCATGAAGGTCATATTTAAAATACACTGTACATCTAACTATATGGAGGAAGGAAAACTGTGTGACCTGCAACAACTAAACAAATTCCACCTTTCATTTTTTTGGTTAGCAGGGATCCCAACCTGAAATAAGTCATTTCAGAGAGGTGCCCTTCTTATTTCATGGAGGTGCCCTCTGTCAAACCCCCCACCCCCTCTCCGCGGCCGAGGGGGGGGTCGAACAATAAGAAAGAGAACATCCCACTGAAATGATGGCAGATAGCAAAGAAGCTAATGCTTCCCGTGCTATCTGCTGTTTCTTTAGTGTTCTGACAGCTGCTGCCGTCAGAATAAAAGAAAAAAAAAAGCATAGGAATGAATAGCTAGATTGCTATTGGCTATTTCAATTTGCAATAGCCAATAGCAAGCTGGCTATTGCACCCCCCCCCTCTGCTGCCCTCAGTCAGCAGAGGAGGACCTGATGGAGAAATTCAAGCCCCACCTCTGCTGATTGACAGCAGCAGTGGGCGGGTGCAATAGCTAGTCGGCTATAGGCTATTGCAAATTGAAATAGCCAATAGCAATTAATTCCTATGCTGTTTTTTTTTTCCTGACTGACGGCGGCCGGCGGCCCTGGTGTCAGAAAACAAAACAGAAAGCAGGGAAAGGTTTACTAGATAAAGCAGAATAAACCTTTCCGGGAGAAAATGTTTCTCTCCCGGGTGTCCGCGAGCCGCTATCTAATAGCTTGAGACTCCCGGAAACATCCGGGAGAGTTGAGATGTCTGGGCTAGTGCAAGAGGTGAAATTTGATTACCTGCTAAGGACCTACACAGAGCTCAGTAGTAGCTAAGCTTTAAATAAAGCTGATTTTTTTTAAAGCACTGTGCATCAATAACCAATGTCTAAAAAAAAATCCCCTTTTTTTCATCCTTTGTTACATCTCAATGCTGCTCATCTCTAAAGACCCAATGCAGCCACTTCTTGTCTGCATGCGCTCAAGGGATGGCTACATGGCATTTCTCTTGGCAGGTTTCCTAATGGTGACAATAATGGACCATTCTTCTGTCATGTGTTAAAGCAGCCATTAGTTGTCTTCTGAAAACTGTGTGACAGGGTGACTTGGTAGCACATTTGGGAGACAGAGACAGTGCATGTTACCATAGAACAGTGGTTGCGAACCTTGGCCTTCCAGCTGTTCCAAAACTACAAATCCCAACATGCATCTGCCTCTGGGAGGTATGTCTGTGGCTGTCAGAGCCTTGCAATGCCTCATGGGACTTGTAGTTCCAAAACAGCTGGAGTGCCAAGGTTCGCCACCACTGCCCTAGAACAAGAAATGCCCCAACAAGGACCTTCATGGCAGAATGATTAGGTATTTTTAATGAAAGCTGCAGATGTAAATTATTTAGAATTTCATTTAAAATTATAATGACCTGTTAAAGTTTATATGAGATGTGAGAAAGTATGTGAAAATGTGAGATTTGCATATAAACTTAGCTGTCTATATCTCCAGATGTATTTGACCGTGTTTGACATCTGATTTTGCCTATAGGCAACCATTGTTTCATATGCTCAATCTGAATGTCCCCGGGGTATGCCATGCTTGCTTTAAACTCTTCCCCTAATTAGCAAGCTCTACCCTGCTGCACATGACATACTGATCAGCCATAACAATATGACCACTTGGAGGTGAAGTGAATAATAACATTGATTATCTCATTACAATGGTACCTGAAGAGGGGGGTGTGGGAGGGTGGTATATCATGCAGCAAGTGAACATTTTGAATCTGAAGTTGATGTGGTGAAAGCAGAAAAAATGTGCAAGTGTAAGGTTTCGAGCTACTTTGACAAGGGCTACATTGTGTTACCTAGACAACTAGGTCAGAACAACTCCAAAATTGCAGCTCTTTTGGGGTGTTCCCAGTCTGCAATGGCAAGCCCTACCAAAAGTAGTCCAAGGAAGGAAAACCAGGGAACCAGCTACAGGGTCGTGGGCGGCCAAGGCTCATTGATGCATGTGTCGAAGGAGACCCCACATCCCAACTTACATGACTTAAAGCATCTGCTAGTCACGGCTTGGTGCCAGATACCACAGCATACTTTCAGAGGTCTATTGGGATCCATGCCTGGACAGGTCAGGTCTGTTTTGGTGGCAAAAGGGGACCTACTCAATATTCATAATGTTATTGCTGATCTGTGTATATAAGGGAGCTATGTTGTGTAAAGTTTTGGTATAACATACAATGATGGTCTGAGGGGTTAGATGACATTTAGGCTTCTTAGACCTAACTTTTGAAAAGGATAACCTGGCATTGCTATCCATGTAATAAACAACCAGCATGTGCATAATAGAACTAGAGTAGACATTCTAAAGAACAATTAAAAACCACTGAAACATCTGAGTTTAGCATCCATCTCCCTCACACTCCCCCTTCAGCTAACCAGTATAGGTGCCAGTGGCTGATACAAGCCGCTGAGGTCCCCTGGCACAGAAGCAGTTAGAACCACGGTTGCTTAAGGCTGTGACACACTGCACGAGAAGCAGCACGGAGCGGTGGCGCGCTGCCTTCGCGAGCAGTGTGCCATGTCATTTTCTCCTCTCCACGTCAGCTTGCAAGAGCATGCGTAGCTGAGCGTGCCGAGATGAAAAATGTCATCATCAGCCAATCGGCTCGCGCGTATAAACCCACGCGTCAGCATGCAACGTCTGGCTGGTTGTTATGCACAAGCCGATTGGCTGAAGGTGCAGTCAATCATCTGCTTGCACTCAGCTCACACACTGCACGCAAAGCTCCGTGCCAGACAGCTTTGCTTCGCTCTGCATGGCTTTGCGTGCAGTGTGTCACAGGCTTTATGGTTGTTGCTTCCTATGTTTTTTTTGCCTAGTACTCCTTGGCCAAAATCTATCTCCATAGGGAATATTCTGTGCTGTAAAATAAAATAGTAGTGTTAAGTGATACTTTTTATCGGCTAACCAAGTAGATTAAAGCTGCAAGATTTCAAGACACTTCTAGTCTTTTTTTTTTTTTAAATATGGTGAAAATATGCACATATCCCATCATGCATTGCTTCCAGCAAGCAGTGATAATGTTACATTGTTCAGACGTTGTGTTGTAATTCAGAAGACAGGTCTGCATGAGTTATGACACAAGGAAGTGCATATTCACAGGGCTCAGTGAAATTGTGTCAGTGCATTTAAGAAGTACATCCTATGGGCTTCTTCAGTAAGTTTACAAACCTATAGATTGATATGGTTATTAGTAGGGATGTCCTACTACCGATACCCTGGAGAGCCCGGCACCCACCCACAGAGCCCTGGATAGCCCCAGACCCTGTTCACAGAGCGCTGGAGACAAGGGCCTGTGCTGAACTACAATCTCAATACAAATTAGTATACTAAACATGAGACTATAGTCCAACACAGGAGCAAGCTTGGATCGGTGGATACTTTACAACACACACAGGTACCATGGGGAACAAAAGTAGCCCCCCTCCAGAAGGAAGGACAGTGTCAGCACCAATTCAGGGAGGATTTGAGAATCTACAGCCAAGTGATACACAACTAAGGTTAAAGGTACCTGAATGCATTTTTAAGATTTAACTCCTGTGTCACTGGCGGAACAACCAGGGTCGCAGTGGTCACATGTGCAACCGGTAACCACCGAGCCGGGGGTGCTTTTCATGCTTTCTTGCAGCGGGGGCCCTGAGGTTTCTAGTTACCCTTCTATTCTGAGTTAAGTGTTGCTTTAATTTTGATGCAAAAGTCAATCTAGCTCCAAATCACTTTTTTAGCACTTACTGCAAAAACCCTTCCTCTCAAAATCCGGTGCAGCTTATGATCAAGGTGAAACAAGAGGCGCACATAACCGGAGATTATAAAAGTTTCCTGGTGATGTTGATCCAGACGGCAGCTCTTCTTTGACAGCGGAAGGCTTGATGAAGGATGACACTGCAATGTGATTGACCTTTTTAGGAACAATGTAGTAACGCATCTATTTTTATTAATCCACATCGTGGCGTGACCAAGAGGTGCACAAGTAAAAAGGGATGAAAACGTAGCTGGGGAAGGCATCTCACAACACGGTGTACAATTAGCAGCTTTAATGAAGTAATGTGTTTAGACAGCTCCTCAGCCCTGGAATGGAGATGGTGAATTCTAATAATAGAGTCTTGTGCAGTGGATGGCAGTATAGATACACTGGCAAGATACAGCTACCATACTGTACTGTATATATGTGCTATACACATAGAGCAACTTTATAGTGTTTGTGCTGAGATAAAATAGTAAAATGCAGATGTAAACACATAAACTAAAATCAGCTACCATTTTTAACACAGCAATGTAATTTCAAAAGTAATTTTCAATTATCTTTTTTAAATTGGCACCATGTATTAAAATAATAGCTGTCATGAAGGTCCTAGTTCAGGCATTTCCTTTTATAGAGTGAGCCTGCTTGCGTTCCAGTGCATTCCAGAGGCCGAAAGCACTGGAATGCGGAGTTTGTGGTGTGAACCGGCCCTTACACAAAACCCTACCCAAAAAATGTCAGGGGGAGTACATGTAGACAGGAAGTTGCAAAGAGGCTGCAGGAGCTTAGCACCATTGAGATGCAACAGAGGGTGAAAAGCAAGTATTTTATTAAACAAAAAAGGGCAATTGTTTATAATACACAGTGGTTTGGCAAATTAAATTTCATCAGTTAGTGTTTACATCTACTTTAACACCAAAAAGAAGTCTAGTTGGCACCTGATTTCCTCTTTAAACTGTGAACATAGTAAATTTTTGTGCCTACAGTTATAGTAAGTTCTGCATTGCACAATGCCAATAGCATACAATAATTGCATAAAAGCACGTTGGTTATTTCTGATGGAACATGTGGAGAGTTCCTAGATACAATTTCTATCCCTGTCTCCGTCTCAGCAAAATTACATTTATAACTGCTGCACTTTGATTTTCCTTATCTGGCTGAATTGTTTGCGATAATTATATTGGTCTATATATAGAAACCAATAACAATATTTGTGATAGTTATATTTTAGTATGAGTGCACCTCAGTGTCTAAAGTAAAAATGTAATATTATATTCATCTGTATCCCTGGTCAATTCAATACCTTCAATACCAAGTACCATAACGTGATTATTTTTATACAGCACATACTTTAAGGGAAGTGTCACAAAGCATGTGTACAGGGAACAAAACACAGTAGACAACCTTCAGACAGAAGGTAATACCGGACACTTTATTTGAAAGCACCCTATCTGACCATTACCTGCACCTTCACAAGCAGGGTTCCCTCTTGTCACCTTTACCCATCCTGAGAAATGCCATGCAGCTATTGCATAGGGCATGTAGCCAGGAAGTTTCTGCAAAGAGGCTGCAGGAGATAAGGTATAATTGCCAGTTGTTTAAGATACATGGTGCTTTGGTGTGAATGTCATCCAGTTAGGGTTTACATCAACCTTAAGCACTGGAACACATGCAAGATTACCTGCTTAGGGCTTCTGTTATAGGTCAGGTTTTTATTGCTGTCACTATCTCTGTCGGTTAGATTTTCCCACACTTCTACAACTGGTGAGAGAGGTCACTGTAGTAGAAACAGAGGTTCCTAATTCTTCCCCACTCTCTCCAAAGCAAACAAAATAAAAATTGATAAAGTCTTGGCTGGGTGTACACCTATTGCCTGTTGAAGCTGACTATGGCAGTATAGTGCCAGTAGGCCTAAACATTGCATCATGGGAGAAGGTCATACACTCCCCAATAGTGCCGATATGCGCTGCATCAAGGGAGAAGGTCATACATTCCCCAATAGTGCCGGTAGGCACTGCATAAAGGGAGGAGTTCATACACTCCCCCGATAGTGCTGGTAGGCCTGAGCACTGCATCATTGGAGGAGGTCATACACTCCCCAATAGTGACAGTAGGCACTGCATCATGGGAGGAGGTCATACACTCCCCCATACCCGAAACCACTAGGTAGTTTGCCCTGGCTGCCGCAGCAGAAGATTGGTTTAAAGGGGAGTATCATTGGGTTGGGGGAAGGAAAGGAGGTGTCTCTACAAACACTCTGTACTGAATAAGAAAGTTTACTTTTAAGCACATTGCCAAGAATATTTAGTTTACACCTATCTGATTCATATATAAAGACTGCGGATACACTTGAAGGAGATACTGATGTACATTTATGGTAAGATATGCGTCCATTGAGTTTGTGCATCCTTGTTGTACTGTGGGATGCATCTTGTTTACAAAAAGACAACCTGTACATATTTCTTTGGTCCCGAATGCTTTGAGACCTACTTCTTGAACATCCTGGATTTGCAGCCCCAGCAATCTATATATCACCATGGAAAGAAAAGAGATATGCATTGGGCAGTGCAGCTATGGTACGATCACTGAGCAGAGACAAGACATTCATATTATTCAAAAAAGTCTAGAAGCATTTTATTTCTTTCAGCTTGAGTCCGCAGTACCATAAGCCAGGAAAATATGGTGATAAAAAAAAATGCAGCTCTTGTTTCTTAGCAACACCATAACTATATATAACAGCACTAATGCGTGCATTGTTTTAATGAAACAGAAAAGCGATCCCTGGTATACTCGGAATTGAATAATCTCTAGAAACATTCTGCAAATTATGGTTCTGACTGTGTTTTCAGGAGCCAAACTGCAGCAATTATACAGAATACGTACCGGCAGATTTGTTGCAGAAGTTTACAATATGTAGTAGAGACTCAATGCGTAATAAACCGCGTGCAGTGCGCAAAATTCACTCTGTACAGTGCTGCTCAGACTTATAATGGGGGAATCACTGGCTTGTTTTCATTTAACACCTGCGGTTTTAGTGCCGTAGTGTTTGCTTTATTAACGGAGAACTCCTGCTGAGGCAAATATCATCAGCGATCTTGTACGATGTACGATTTTACAGTGACATATAGGACATAGCTCTTCTACAACGTTTAGGTGTTATCATGAACGGAAGTAGATTATTATGTTTTTACTTGTAGCTGCACCCACTAAAGGGCAACCCTTTTTATTTCTCAATAGTGAGTTAACCTGAACTCAAAATGTAAAGATTTGCTATGTTATCAGGAACAATTAGAAATGTTAATTGTGCCCTTGCAGCACCCTGGAAAATTGACCCTTTGTCTTGATTCTATGTGAATAATAGAGCTCTTTCTGGTATGTGAGGGTGCCTAGGCACCACTGTGTCTACAGTCTCATAGCTGTATATCCACAGTGTGAGATCTAAGGCAGAGTTGCCTCTGACCACTAGTCTCAGGAGATTTGGAGTGAGATTTGGTGAGGTTAATGCTGTGCTGCTCATTGTTCTCCTTGCTGGAGACGCTGCCATGAGGAAGCAAAGCCCTGCCTCTAACAATGTTGCTGCCTCCATAAAGAAAAACGGTGCAGAACAATCAGATTAATGTCCATAACCCATCGCATACCTGACTGATTAGTCACTGACGACTGGCGGGTTTTATGGTGGCAAACAGATGTCGTCATCCAGTGCAAGAAGATGAGTCACCAGCACACCAAAAGTTTTGATCAATACATCTTTTTGACGCATGCTCATAATATGACATAATCAAAACACTGTAACTGCAATGATTATTTATTATTATGAGCATGCGTCAATAAAGACGTATTGATCAACACTTTTGGAGTGCTGCTACTCATCTTCTTACAGTGCAGAATAAGATCAGCTAAAGGGAGACCACGGGCAATACTAGTGAATAGTTCTTTGCCCTATGCCTGCCTTTTTATGGGCACAGCTTTCAGAGTTCAGTTCCTCTTTAAGCCCACCAAACATTTAAAATACATTTATGCGTAAAATAAGGATAAGCACAATTGAAAGTTTTCACCTCCCCAAAATGTAAGTAAAAATCAGGAGATTTCTGACAAATGTCCCCATTTTGAAGTCATTGGAGAAGACAAAAAACATTTAAAGCTGTTGTGTTTGTCAGTGCAATTAGTTGCCCTAGTACCAGGGCTGGAAGCAACCATATTGGTGGATATCAACCAATCAAGTCATGTGGTATGTACAGTTTGCCTGTGGTGTTATCAAGCGAGCTGTAAGTTTGGGCTGGTCTTTAGTAAGGATGAGCTCAGGTTTGGACCGAACCCAGCACAAATCTAAGCTCCTGTACACAGATGGAGCTTCTCCTGAACACGGAAGGAAGCTCCTTCCGTGCCTCTCAATCAGGGAAGCAGGGAATTGTTCACCAGCAGCTTGATGTAAGTATTGGGGCGGGTACAGTGACCTCATTGACTTTATATGGCTATATATTGTAACAAGGACACTCCACTGTAGACCGGAGGTGCAAGTCAGATGCAGTTTATTTGCTTTCAAAACGGTAGATAACATGAAATCCAACATAAATAGCTCGCTGTAGCATATAACAGATAAGGGCTCACCGACATCTGTCTTTCTTGCAGCACTGCTGCTCCGGCCTCAATCTTTAGGGCCACTGTCTGGTTCCTCCAGACAACGGCAATAACATGCCAATCCTCTCAATATGGTTCGCAAACCCTGCAGCTCCCTGCTGCACTGGCCTCCACTGACTCCAGGGTGGAGCTCTCCTGACTCACAGGTGAGGGCCTGAACACATCCCAGCACACTCTTCATGAGGGATGTACACAGGTGCACAATCAGGTGCTGGTCACCACCAAAGCATGGACCCAGGAATGGAGATTTCTTCCCACCCAGAGCTCTAAGAAATCTCCTGGCTCCAGGATCCCAACCTTGATCCAGAAAACCCAGAAAGAACTGAAAAGGCAGTTCTCTCCTGGTACCAGTAATGTCTTCCTGGAGCCACTCAGCCCCTCTGGCTGAGAACCCT
This sequence comes from Nanorana parkeri, assembly GCF_000935625.1. NCBI lineage: Eukaryota > Metazoa > Chordata > Amphibia > Anura > Dicroglossidae > Nanorana > Nanorana parkeri. Next base: position 190,971 of record NW_017307974.1, on the reverse strand, counting down.
GGGTGACTTTGAGGCCACCTAACACTGTGGTATTGCCTCACAATGCCACAATATATATATATATATATACTGTATATGGCCATGTAAAGTAGATTACATCATCAGAAGCATCCTACCCTTTTGCTTACATCAAGCTGCGGGCCAGAAATTACCCGACCGCAATTGATTGGACAGAAAGAGCTCCTTTCCATCGGAAAGCTGATTGGCCGGGAGGCCCATATAGCTTTCATGTTTGGATGAGCTCAGGTTTGGACAAGGTTCAGCCTTAAGGCTGGGTTCACACCTAGGCGTATCGAATATGCGCGTTTGTTGCGCGTTTCGTGCCGCACGTTTTTAGGGCGTTTTGCAGTGCGTTCCTACGCGCTGTAAAACGCCCAGGTGGGAACCATGCCCATAGGCAATCATTGGTTTTCACATGTTGAGCGTTTTACAGAGCGTAGGAACGCACAGTTAGGCCTGGTTCACACCTGGGCGTTTTACAGCGCGTTCCTACGATCTGTAAAATGCTCAACATGTGAAAAACAATGATTGCCTATGGGCATGGTTCCAACCTGGGTGTTTTACAGTGCGTAGGAATGCGCTGCAAAACGCCCTATGCCCAAAGAAGTACAGGAGCTTCTTTGGGGCGTATTTACCACGTGTATCCATTGGGATACAGCCAGGTAGCCCTCTGAAACGGGCGTTTGTCGTGTGTTTTTTTACCGTGAATCGCGGTAAAAACGCACGGCACGAAACACGTGACAAACGCGCATATTCGATACGCCTAGGTGTGAACCCAGTCTTAAACGCCCAGGTGTGAACCAGGCATACAGCCCAGTCTATTTTTGTTTTAATTAGAGTGGTAGCCTGTTAGATTTGTATTTGTATTCATGTCCATGCTGGGGATATCCACCCTCTCCATGTGTCTTGGGGACCATTGTAAAGTAAGGGGAAATTCTAAACTTTGAGTTGTTCCTGAAACAGGATTTTTTTTTCCTCTGCCTGTTTTTTTTTCTTTCTGCAAATAAAATAAAATAAAGAGGGACATTTTTGACACAAAAACCTTTATTTTCTTGAAGAAGTGATGGCCTGATGATTATGTTGAGTCTTCTTCTGCATCCCTGCAATGGTTATAGAGGAAGATCTATGTGGTGAGCCACTTTAATAAAGATTTTGCGGATTCTGCTTAAAGTATAGCAGTTGAAAATCTCTGAAATCCATCCCGCAATCTTGTATCCAGTTAATGTTTTGTACTGTAAAAATGCAGAAGGGGTGAAATTTGCCATTCTTTGGCCGCATCCATGGTTCTTTATTAAAAATGAGAATAGAGCCAATAAATGTTTTTCTTTACAAAGATTCACATAATCCACATCTAACAAATTTAGCATCATTTCCTGGCACCCCGCCATCTGTATTGTTAATGAGAGCCAGGCTAAAAATTCTATTGTGATTCTAAATGATTTTAGAGTTTTTTTTGCTGTTGCTGAAATGAGAGAGAAGTGTAGTGTGACAGGAAGGCAATTAGTTAAAAAGAATATTCATCCGTTACAGTATCATCACGTTCACATTAACGTTACCTAATTCCTTTGCAGTGGGAGATCAGATAATTGGGAATCTGGTATCCAAAAACCTCGTATAGTTTTAATCTCAGTCTATTCTTCCACTACATCAAAATATCTGAGGCCTTGGAATCTTTTGAGTCAATTGAGAAATGCTCAGCTAAAGGGGATACCTACTTTCTGCTCTTTCTTTCCTCTGCTTTTTTACACTGCACTAAAAGCACATACTCTATAGAAACCATCATTTAACAGCTCCTGGCATTAAAAGGGTTGAATCATACAAATATGCGGAGCAATATAAACACGTTATTTTTGTCATAAAGGTTCACTTATCCTTTGAAGACTGAACAAAACATAACAACCACAGGGAAATAGCTGGCATTTTCTTTTTTTCTATTTTCTTTGACTGAATAAACTGTCCATATGTACATATCTTATAGTACTGTAATAATGGTCTAGACTGTTATACAGACATATTGTACCAGAGGTGCCATCGACACTAAACGGAGGGGGCGTATATAATAATGTAATCTGCTGCTGTACATTAGTCTACTGTTTAAAGAAAATGGCTTGACTGTTGGCTGGAGAGAGACAGAACTCCAGAATAGGGATAAGGTATGGGTTTGGAGCCACATAGGGTAGAAAAACTCAGAGTTTATGCCCATAATTCTGTGCTTTAACATATAATGCACTGCATAACTCTAGTCCCTGGTCAGATGGGTCTTTGATTGCCAATAATCTGAAAGAATGGACAAACCAGCCCCCTCAGTATAAAAGAGAGAGATACTTTGTTGTGCAGTGCTTTACAGTTCTTTATAGCTATATACCATGCTATAATGTGCTATACTGTGTTGAACAGTGCTATATAGTCTTATAATGTGCTATACAGTGCTGTACTGTGCTATATAGTCGTATATTGTGCTATGTTATACAGTGATATACTGTGCTATGCAGTGCTATATAGTCTTAACTGTGCTACAATGTCCAATACTTTGATGTACAGTGCTTTACAGTTAGGGCCGGCCTTAGGCCTTTAGGTGCCCTGTGCGAGAAAGCTTTACAGTGCCCCTCAGTGACCACACCCCTCAGTGGCCACACCCCCAGTAACCACACCCATTTCCCCCCAATATCCACACCATTTAAAGACTCCCATTTTGTTAAACCAAAAACAAAAATATATTAAAAAGTATGATAAAAATAAAACGTTTATTCAAAGGTATTACATTTTTAGGCACAATATAAGTATTGTTATCAAATAAAACAACAGAAGGCAAACAAGTGATAAACAATAAATGTCAAACTAAAATAGAGTCTATAAAAATAAAGTGTCAGGTTGTAATGCCGATCCCTTTTTTCAAGTAAGTATATCTAGAAAAGTAAAAATAAAAAACAGAACACAAAACCAGACTACGTGTAAATTAATTAATTACTATTTGCCCGAATATACGAACAATGTATTCCGGCACATAATAATTTGTTTGAGAATGTGCGGCGGCCATGTTGGCCACCGGCGTGTTCTGTGAATGCGTGCCACCATCTTGGAGGTTGGGAGCATGACGTTACATGACGCCAAGCAACCTTGGCGTCAGTTGACGTCACACACCCATATATTCGCTGCCATCTTGGTGTATACCTAGATATACACCAAGATGGCGGCGCCCAACACGTGCGGTGTTATATGATGTCATGCGCCACGCCTACTAAGTGCTGAGGCTGCAGAAAAAGACATTGAGGACTCTGTGTCCTCAATTTCTTTTTCTATTTCAAAAGGAGAAATGTCAGGGGTCTGTTTAGACCCCTAATATTTCCCTGAAGCCCCCCAACAGTAAAATACTAATTAATAATCATTAAAAAATAAATTAAAAATGTGTAAATAAAAAAAGCACAACCCCCCCTCCCACACGCACATAACATATACGTGCACCATATTGTGGTATATGCCAGGCACATGCGCTGCAGTGCGTTGTTAGAACGCATCACAGTGCATGATTTTTTTCTTTTGTAAAAAAACCCATTAATTTAACTGTGGCAGCGCATGGCAAAGCTTTGTGATGCATTGCTGTTCGTTGTGATACCTTGTGTTGTAATTAAATATACGTCTGTATCATTTTATCACAACACCAACACAGCGCAAAAACCATTTATAACATAAATCGCTTATTTACAGTTTAGCGTTCCTTCATTTTTTTTATAATCCCCCTTTCCTCAGCCTCTCATTAGTGTGGCAGTATTAAAGTAAAGTGTTAGGCCTCATTCAGGCGCCATTCACACCAGGGCCGAAGCGTTTCACCATGGTTTCCGCACGATTTTTGAAAGCGTTTCAGCGCTAAAACGCAATGAAAAACGCTTGAAAACGTGCTGATTAGCGCATTTCTATTAAAAAGGGGGTGGGGGGTTTAGTTGTGGGGGTCCTTACAAAATTTTGCTATGGGGCCCTGGGATTTCTAGTTACGCCCCTGCTCGTACAGCATGTAGAGGTAATGCTATCCATCACCTCTCTCTAGTTACCGTAAAGAGTGGAGTGGTATGAACTCAGAGAGATTGATGGGGCAGCTTCACTAACTCCCAGTGATAATTGTTCATAGCAGCTCCTCCATTGCTCCTCCATTGCTCCAATGCGGTCAAGTAATTATGTACTAGAGCTAACAGAAACATATGGACTAGGGAATAATTCAACCTGGATTCAGCACAGAGGAAGAAAAAAATAAACAATTAATATATATATATATATGTTGCTGCTCACAGTGGGACTTATTTATAATATCTGGAGCAGAGGAAAAATAGTGATGTTTGCCATAGAAACCAGCTGGTTGACAGCTTTTTGAGCCTGCACTAGAAAATCACTGCTTTGGGCTGTGGGCAGAGACTTAGATGCTTATTAAATAAGAAGTACAGGGATTCCATGATGTGCATAGATTCACGTTATTACTTCATTTCAAGCTATCCTAGTAAATACGCCCAGTGTGAAGACATGTATTTGCTTAGTGACAGTTTAAAGCAGACTTTCATCAATTTTCCATGCACTTCCTTCCCCTCCCATTTATTAAAATGCTAACAATTTTTATTCTTTTATGAGTGATAAATAATCCTTTTTTAGATTCTTATAACTGTAGCCCCCCACTTATGTTTTCCTTACCTAGGTAAGGGTAAAATAAGCATCTTCTGCCTTCAGCCTCCTCGTATATTCGTGTCACATATCCCAGGAGGCACTATTTCCTCTAGCATAGAGAATGACATGGCACCAGATCTCCATCTGCGAATGTGCAAGATCTGGCATCACATCATCATGGTGCTGGCTGCAAGAACCAAGAAAAGGCAGCCAGATCCTCATGATGAGAAAAAATACATGCAGAAGATAGGTACCAGATTGTGGTTGCTGCAGAGGAAAATGTTACCAGCACATTGGCTTAGTGGTTAGCACTTCTGCCTTGCAGCATGGGGCTCCCTGTTTTGAATCCTGGTCAGTTTCAATTTCTCCCTGTGCTCCAAAGACATAATGGTAGGTTAAGTGGCTCTTGTCTAAATCGGCCCTAGTATGTGTTTGCATGTAAGTATGCAAGTGATCTAGGGAACTTAGATGTAATAAATGCTGAATCTGATGATATAGGGGCACACTCATCGTAGCCGTTTAAACTTCAGCCAAGTAACTTTGCTTAGGCTAATATTATGCCATCAGTCTGCTGTAGGCAGGAGGAATCATTTCCTCAGTCTATCCTCTCCCAGAGATCAGACTGCAACATTGTAGCTTTGTAGACAGTCAGAAGATGAGAGGCTGCAATACAGAAAGTAGATACTGACCCTGTATAATGCCTAATCAGAGACAGTGTTGTCCTTTTGGAGAGAAAAAACAGATGAAAGCATTGGGACCTCATCTCTGACCTAGGGGTACATTATCTATTGTAGCCACACTTCAGTTTTATATTTTCTACCGTGTGCAATGGATATTTTAAAGGAACGGTTCTCATGGCTTGATATTTCAGACCTTGGTGGATGTTTGGGGGCCAAGTCTATTAGTGACTCCAGCAGTAAGTTTCTGCACCTAACTTCCAATGTGCTGGAGGCATCATGAGAGAACCTCTTGCTGATAGATTCATCAAGATACATTATTGAGAATATAGGAGTATTAGAGATAAGATGCAATGGGAGAACAGAGTCAGGAGAGCTGGATAGGAGATTTCATTGGTGGGCTTCACTTTTAAAAGTGCAAAAAGACATTAGAGTACATAATAAGTCTTACTTATGCATTACTCAGCTTACATGCACTTAATGTGAAAACATACAATATACAGTAGTTGATGCTAGATCCTCTTTTAGAAGAAGTCTTCAGACTTCCATGGGCACTGCTGCTCTTCTGAGTTTGCTTTAGTAGCTGACCCTTATAGATCCTAATTAAACTGCATGCATCCCTATTTTCTGCAATGGGAAAGAGGGACTCCTTTTAGCGGAAACCAAGTAGGCAAAGGATATGCCCCTACCCATGACCCTCGTTGCCCAGACCATTGAGTATTATTATGCAAATATTAAGTTGGTTAATCCCATTGCTTCCTATTTCAATATTACATTGCCTTTATGCCAGTGTTTGAAAAAGGCATGTTATATTGTTTGGTTGGATTTAAAGATTTGATGTAAATTTTATAGTGGTCTGTTCATCAAACCAAAACAAGCAACACTTGGGGAGGAAAGAGGAATTTAGTTTTAAAAGAGAAACTGTTCTTCTGAAAAGAGAGAGGGACAGTTGGGAGCTATGGGATTGTCTTGTCTCAGAGTAGCTGTGTGATTGTATTGAGTAAAAGTTGTAGAAAATCTGAACTATATCTCTGGATGGTCATGTCTTTAAATATTAATCAGGTCCCTGAAGTTCTGCTGCTTTCGGATCACAAGTGAAATAAACCAAACGCAGACAGAATTCTCCAGACAGGAACATATATATATACAGTACATGTTCAGGGATTGTTAGGAGATTATAACATAGAAATCGTAGGCAGCTGAGTTTTATACCTGATGAAGCATTGTAGCTTCTCCATTAGGGAAATGCCAGGATACAGTAAACTCCCCGTTATCCGGCATCCACGGGGACTGGTAGATTCTGGATAAATGACGTTTCTGGTTGCTTGAGGGCCTGTTCACACTAGTGGCAGTGTGTTCCGGCCTGATTCTGGCCAGAACGCACTGCCTCGCATTGCGGCTGGCTCACTTTTTAGTGGGGCAGGAGGGGGCGTGGCGGACATTGAAGTGAATGGCACCATAGCCACGCCCTCCGGCCGCAATGCGATCGACCGCACAGGATCGCAAGGCACAGAGAGCTGCCAGTAGTGTGGTTCTTGTGCCCCAGGCATTTGAGCTGCAACACAGTAAAGCAGCGTTTTGCTCTGAGGGGAAAGGACTGTTAGGTCTCTGAACTACAATCCACAGTAATTCAGTAGAATACAGCACAACACAGCACTATATATAGCAACTAACTTTTCCTACACAGACTGTCAGTGCTTACTAAGCCACGTATAGAGTAATTTTCATAGGTGGGCTTCACTTCTAAAAATGTAAAAAGACAGAAGGATACAAAATAGGTGTTTTATTTGTATTAAGCCTAAATTTTCTGTGGGTGTCAGGCATTCCACCACTATTTCCCAGTGGTGAGGATACTCTGTGTTCTGTGCGTTTCCATGGATACGTAATCAAATTGGGGTCTTTGCATTAAATCACAAATGTGAATCCTCCCATCAGGACTGTAAGCCAGAATCGGAGGATTTTGAGAAGGGTTGATCCTATTTTAGACTATGAAATGCATTCATGTGTGTAGGGAAATGTGCGGAGATGACAGATTAGGTTTTTATAACTGTATTCTGGAGCAGAAATGCTATGAGTCTAGTTCCCTCTGCTATAACTGCTTTGAAAGTCAGATATTGCTACTCTAACGCCACTGTTTTTATCGGCTACTGCCTCGGATGACAAAATGCGTTACATAGCAACTATAGGTCGGAGATCAGTAATATATTTTTAAAAATAACAGCATGTAAACCAATTTTGTAAATCTATCACATAATAAACTAATGTACTGCAACACAAGGCACTGTAACAAAGCAAACCACCTTTGTGAGATGGTGATGGGATGATGAGTCATGCATACACTGAATCACAGAAGGTGTACTAGTTTTGAAGCAGTTGCTTGCTGTATAGGTTCAGCTTCACTACCCTAGCACTAGTATGCAATACATGAGTCAAGGATAAGCTGCTTCCATCAGAGCCTAATCCCACGTGTTTTTGCTTCTTGAAAGGTTCCTTTTAAACTGTTCCTTTGAGGCTTGCGTAGGTAAGCAAATGCAAAATCCCTTCAGGTCTATTCAGCTTGTATTTGAAATCAATTTGATATGCTTTTGAGTTCCTTTACAAAGTGTTCTGACATAGCTCTCAACTGTCCTTCATTTGGAGGGACTGCCCCTTTTTTACAAATCCCTTTGTCCCCTTACGTCTTCTTACGTCCCTATTTCTGGTCTGATGTTTGGGCACTGTAAAAAATGACTGTTTAAAGTGACACTAAACTCAAGTGTTAAATCTTAAAAATAGATTAAAATACCTTAAATATTAATTTTGAACAAGCTCTATGGCTGTAATTCTTCTTTTTTAATACCTTGCAAGGCCCAAATGTTGTTTTCCAGCATTATTCACTCTGCTTTTCTAAAGCATAGCAATCCTAAACCTGTTTTTCTTAAAGTGACACTAAACGCAGGAGTTAAACCTTAAAAATGCATTCAAGTACCTTAACTATTAATAAAAATGTCCCTTATTTGTGTATCACTCGGCTGTAGATCCTCAGATCATCTTTGAATGCATGCTGACACTGTCCATTCTTCTGGAGGGTGGCTACTTTTGCTCCCCATGGTCCCTGTGTGTGTTGTAAAGTAGCCACAGCTCCAAGCCTGCTCTCGTAATGGCCTATAATCTCATGTTTAGTTTACTAATTTGTATTGAGATTGTAGTCTATCACGGGAGCAAGCCTGGAGCAGTGACTACTTTACAACACAGACAGGTTACCATGGGGGACAAAAATAGCCCCCCTCCAGAAGAAAGGACAGTGTCAGCACCAATTTAGAGATGATTTGATCTACAGCTGAGTGATACACAAATAAGATACATTTTTGCTAATAGTTAAGGTATTTGACGTGTTATGCAGCACTAACGTTTTTATCCAACCTCTCCATTATTGTGTTTGTTTTGTTTTGTTAAGCCCAGTATGAAATAAAACATTGTTGAAAAAAGTACATTTTGAGTTTAACTAATCATTGTTTGTGCATAAATTCTTTGTGGTCTGTATTGCTCCATACTTTGTGATAAGAGGTATCCCTCTTTTTCATTTTAGAAAGTCGGGAGGTATACTCTGTTCTCCTTCTCACCTGCATTTGATTTCCTTTTAAGTTACATCAAGCTGCTTCAAGCTGCATTTGTATTACCTGGTCGACCCCTCTCCTCTTCATCAACATGCTAATGATGTTTTAAAAATAAAACCTTTTCATTGCATGTCTTATTTTAGACACAGCAGGTCATGGCTGGTGGGAGAGGCTGCCAAGGTGCTGTACATAGCTTCCTGAAAACATCACAGCATCATGCCACACTACTCCTATTGGAAGCCTTTAGCCTGATGACAGAAGTGGGCTGGCCCTAGGTAGGAGTTATAGAAATATAAAATGTCTTGGTGGGTGGATGTTAATCTGAAGGAGCGGGGGGTTTCATGTGGTCACATGGCTATATTTGGTCAATGACATTAACCCAGTATGGCCATTTGACCATATAAGGTCAGTGATAGACCCATCTCTCTTCTGAGTAAGGAGCAGCTCAGGTTCGGACCAGATTCAGTCTAAACCCAAGCTCATCCTTAGTCACCAGTACAACTAGAGAGGGTAGAACTCTTCAGTAGTGACACAGACAACAATAAAAACCTAACAGAGGATTTAAACCTTCCCTACTCTATCTAAAACAAAGATAAGTTGGCTTAAAATGTTACTATAGTCTTTGTTTACTTCTTGTTTAAACTGTCTAATGTTTGCAATTGGGAAAGTGTGGTTTTTTGTAGAAGCCCCAAAGAGAGGTTGTGTTCCGGGGGAAACAAAAGGCTGGATCTGAAGGTAGGAGGCAAGCATGGGTTGTGTGTTACCACATGGTAGGTGTGATCTACAGTACACTATATGATGAATACACCAATAATTGCAGGCTTGAATTGAAATGGTTGCACAAACCTGGTGAAGCCATCTTTCCGTTAAACACATTTACATTTTATACATTTTCATTATTTAGATAATTATGTCCCTCTAAGGTTGGCTTATTTATGAACGGAATGCAGAAGTCTTTTCTGCAGTAAGCTAGAAGAGATTGAAGATTTGTACCTGGAAGCCAACTTCTTCTATCTCAAGGGCTAGAATATGGTAATATTCGTGCATCATACAGCTCCGTCTCTATGATTCCACCATCTCTGCTCCCCTCTGTTATCCATACAACCTATAATCACGTTCAATAAAATAAGCAATACAACAACATATTGTCATATCTGTCAGAGGAGATAAAGACATTGATTTTTCTTTTATGCTCAAGATAATATGATAAAGGGCTTTCTTTATCAGATTTCCGCCTCACAGGAACAGGAATACACTGACCTAAATGCAGATCTTTTTTGAAAAGATAACAAATGTGACAGGGATCCTAGTATTATTCTAACGTTTGGAGGGCACGGCTCCTGCAAAACATTAGTTTACAAAGCATGCTGAGCTCCAATTTACCTTGCGCGCTTCTGACTGCCGCCTTATGAGTTACGCCAAGTCAGGCCTGAAGCACAGAACAAGATGGCGGCCCCAAAAGCCCAGCCTGAGATATACGGTATGAAATTGTTTCTAAAATTAGAACATTAGCTGGTGGCTCTGTGAAAGCAGAGGCCTCTGGCTTTTGCCTTCTCTGCCCTGCTCTTTGTATAACCTTGTTATTAGAATGGTTGGATTGCCATGGATAATTAGATTTATGGATTTTTCAGCCTGCTGTTCTTGGAACATATGTTTGTGTCAGCTAAAATTACACATTTGTGTCTGTGTGTGTGTGTTTTTCAAATTAAAGCCCTATGTTTATTTCAGTTTAAAGGCTTTAATGTAATAGATTTGTCAGGGTGAGTGTGTTTTATAGAGCTGGATCGGCAAACTGATATCTATGAGGCTGGTAGTTCTCAACTGTCTCTCATTGAGAAGAACTATCCCTTCACTGGAACCCAATCTCACTGTCCCTCTTTCCTCCTATGTTGTCCCTCTTCTTGGTCTAATGTGTAGATCTCTATTAAAAAAATCTACCTAACAATAGTGTTACACTAAACCTTTCATCCAACATCTATATTATTGCATTTGTTATTTTAAAAAGCCAGTATGGCAGAAAAGTAGAGGTGAAAAAGAAGACTTGAGGGTTTAACTAATCATTTTTGTATTATTTATTCATTATCTGAATTATAACACTTGGAATAGTATTAAAGTCTCAAACTGTTTTCAATAATGGATCCAGATGAAACATATATACATTGCTGAGCAAAGTATGTCTTTAAATTTTTTCCCAAGCACTTCTGGTCATCATGTTTCCAAACAGCTGAGTCCCATTGTCTTAGCTTGGCTTCCCTGAACCTCCTGTCCACTACAAGTTCACAAGGGAAAGCACAGTCTCCATCAGCTGTTCATCTGATAGGAGAGGGGAGGGATCAGGGGGAGGAGAGTGACTTGGTCTGCTGTGCCGGTGTATTCGGAGACACACACTGCTCACTAGCAAACACAAGGGTGGCTCCATAGGACTCTGCAAGAGAAAGGAGTCACCCTAAAACAGGATATCAGAGCCAGTGCTCAAGGGACCAGATACTTCTTCAAAAAGCAAATCAAATATTTTTAAATATCAAGGGGCAGCATTCATTGTAAGTGATTTGATCAGCATTTGAAAAATATCTCAAAATAATTTTGATATTAATATCACTTATAAAAAAAAATTGAGTTACCAGCTGTTGTGAGAATGGAGCAAAAACAAATGTTTTAGTGTGTTTTCTCTTATGGGTGAATGTTCTTCAATAGGTTATTTCATAAAGTACAGAGTAAACAGGGAAAATTCCACTTCATGGCCACTAGATAAAGCTGATGATCATAGCAAATATGTTAGTAATGAGATTCATGGTTACAATTTTAGAGACCACTGTAGAGAATGAGCATATAAAGTTAACCATTAAAGGAGAACTATGGGGGTCAGTGTTTTTCCCCATAGTTCTCCTTAGGGTAACGGGAGGACACAAACTAGCGTCCTCCTGTTACCCTAAGCTCAGTATACCACGAGCTACAGCTCACGGTATACTGAGACGCCGCAGCCGGAGCGGATCCCGACTTAGATGACGGGATCCTCCCAGCTGCGTGAGTGACAGCTGGCTCTGCCTATCTAGAGGCAGAGCCAGCTGTACCCGCCCTCTCCCCTGTCCGTTCCGCCAGTCAGCGCTGGCAGATCGGAGCGGGGAGAGATGAATCCAGCCCCTCCCCCTTTGTTAGAGTTCTACCCTCTCTAACAAAACGGTTATCAATATGGGGCCAGCATCTGAGAAGAGAGAGAGTAAATATCATTGCAGTTTTTGGAGAATACAAGGCAGAGGGGAGCTTGGTAAATACACTGCCTGGCCAAAAAAAGTCACACACTAATATTTTGTTGCACCTCTTTTAGCTTTGATTACGGCACACATTCGCCATGGCATTGTTTCCATAAGCTTATGCAATGTCACAACATTTATTTCCATTCAGAGCTGAATTCATTTTTCACCAAGATCTTGTAGTGATGATGGGAGAGTCAGACCACTGCATAAGGTCTTCGCCACCACATCACAAAGATTCTCAATGGGGTTAAGAATTGGACTGTGGTGGCCAATAATGAAAATTATGTCCCATGTCTGAGCCATTATTTCACAATCTAAGCATGATGAATCCTGGCATTGTCATCTTAGAATATGCCATCAGGGAATATACTGGTCATTCAGTACATTAAGGTAGGCAGCTGATCCTATTTTTTGGGCACATAACGTTGCTGAACCTAGACCTGGCCAACTGAAGCAACCCCAGATCATAAATCCTGGTGGTGACTTTTTTTTGGCCAGGCAGTGTATGTTGGTAACTTCTCTGCCTGTGCTAGCCTTTTTAAAATGTAGTCCCATACGGTTGCAGCACCACAAGGCCATAGATAAACTCTAAACGGATCTAATCCGTCGTGAATGGAGGGCAGTGAGATGAATCATCCGGAGACCATTTAGTTCTCTCGTACTACGAGATGTCCCTGCAGTAATATTTTTCTTTTCAAATCAGAGACTTGTATTTACTACACACAATCATACAATGACAAGAGCAGATTAGATGTAGCTGTTCACATAGATGTGACTTTGAATTTATCTTCCAAACAGAAACAAGCTCATTAGAGCAAGGGCCAGCTTCCCCAGTGTACTGTGATGTATGTCATAAGCTATGTATGTATCGTTCAGCTTCCCTTTAATGGTACATACAGTATATAGTATGTTTGAAGCCAACCCAATTAATTTAAGGCAAAACTTACATTTTAAATATACAGCCCAGCATGGTGAAAATATTTTTTTTTTAAAACAGCTTTTATTGAAATACTTTATGTTGCTGTCCCTGTAGTCTCACTGCTCCAAATTCCAGCACCTCTTTATTGGGTAGAGCTATTGTTCATGGTGACCCTTGTCACCAAAGACAAAGGTGAGGGGAAATGCAGATGTTGTCAATGGAAGAAGAGTAAAGAGGCTACCTTTTAATAAGGACACTTCGTGGTCTATTCTGGTGGTCAAATGTGTACTGGAAATAAGGTAAATAAAAGTGCTCGACCTTCAAGGTTTATCCTATTGGGTTGGTTGGCCAATTAGTATGTTAAAGAGTCAGTATAGATGATCTAACTACCGGACAGGCAGCTTCTACATTGCAGAGGATCTCCACTGTCTGCTTGCTTTGTAGTGTCAAAGTGCAGTATTGTGAATTGAAGCGATACACTCCATTTAATAGTCCAGATACAGCTTTAATTTAATGTAGAGTTGACGAAATAGCCAACGTGTTTGAGTGAGCTCATGCAATTACCCCCTTCATCAGGGCTAGGTGAGAACAAAAGCGATGATCTATAGCAATACATTTCCACAGCACTGCTCCAGTATCGTGAACATTTGCACAAGATAATATAACGCAGTGACAATAATGTATCAAATTATGAGTATTCTGTAGATGCAAAAATATGTTTTAAACAATTGTGGAAGGTAAACATAATAAAGTCCAATTCATAGTAATTTGTAGACTTTAAAAAGCAAATGTGGAATTTCCCTAATTTTTTGAACATTTGCTTTCACTTTCTGTTGTGTCTCTGGGGACAGGAAGTGAGAGAAAATCACACAAATGGGTTAATGGACAGCAATAAAAATCTGACAGAGGTTCCAGTCCCTCCCACTCAGACATTGTTGTAATTACTACAGGGGTTGTCTATTGATTGGACAAACCAGTAGCTGCTGTAAGCATTCACTGCCCTTGGCGAAGATTCACTTGGTGGGGGGATTAGTTAGAAGGCAGACCCTACTTTCACATCAGAATTTGCTATCATTTATACCTGGCTTATCTAGGACAGTGGTGGTAGTGAGGGCAGAGGGCATTTTTTTAAATGTTACTTCAACAATAAAGAGAGAGAGAGAGGTCTGGTTGGTGCACCATAATGTGGTGCTGGACCCATTCTTTTAGGGGCTCAAGCAATGGGGGCACTTCAATAATACACAGCCCTCCCTACTGTCTCATTGAACATGTCCTCATGTATATGGGCCTTAGGTGCAGTAGTGCCAAAACCAATCAGATTTCAGTTTAGAGCAGCAAAACCTGCAAAAGAAAAACAAAGAATCACACTGGGTGACTATACTTTGCAAAGTATCATAGAATTAAATCTGAACTCCAGGCAAGTCACTATATACACATATGAGAGCTGTTTATCCTGACAAAGGAAATGCATTTCTGTCCATCCTGTCTTTAGATTCACACAGATCTAACACAGTGCATAACCCTGTCTAGAAGGGTAAGAGAACTGATATTTTTCTGTTACAGATTCAACGTGCAGATAATCTCAGCTCTGTCCTCCTCCATCATGTTGCTTGCACTTCATCGGGTCATGTGCTGCTTCTCCCTTCCCCTCCCTGAGCTCTACTGTACAGGCTGTTCAGTAAACTGCAAGAGGTTGATACCAGGTTAAAAATAGGTACATACACTGATTGCATGAAACATATCTTTAATGACTTAATAATGATTACAGACGGCATTAATGTATGCTTTTTATATCTGCCAGGAGTTTAGATTTAAATAATAAATTTAATCAGCCAGACAGCTGTATCTTTCATCATCTATTAGAATAGATTGTTACTTGTTTATAGCATACAATACCATATGCTATAAATAAATGAGACGGTCTGCAGCTCAGCATCCGCCTTCTTATCTTACTTCCAAGCAAGGCCATGTATGACTTTTATCTCCGTCATTATTTTTACTGTTAAATACTTAAACATTTGTATATAAAGTTAGTTTTTACCCATCAATATTTTTTTCTTTTGGTTCAAAACAGCCGAACCATATGTATATATATAAAACCTGATTTATCCTGTCCACTTTTACTGCATTTTTCATAAATCTACTCAGGGCAGCCATCAGGGGGGTACGGTCGATACTCATGTAAGGGGCCCGCCCGGGTCCCTTACATGACTATCGGCCGACGGTGAAGGGCGAGGAGGCGGAGGCCTGGCCCTAGCAGAAGGAAGGAACCTGGAAGGAACTGAAACGCCAGTTCCTCCTCTGCAAAGGTATTCACATGATGGAACCTCTCAGCCCCTCCAACTGAGTGTTCTTGGGGACTGTGTTGCCAAATTACATTGTGGCATCGGCTTAAACTGCCACAATATATATATATATATGAGAGCTGCACAGTTTGCACTTTATTTGGACTTAAAACCTCCAGGATTTTATGACTGTTTTTCTGTTTTTGGCAAATAAAAAAAAAAAATTACGTGCATCTTACAACTTCAATACATACAAAATTGACATTACCTATTGCAACCGATAAGGTTAACATCAGCGAGCTGCTAATTCTGTCCAGTAAACTTGGAAACTGTGCTTACTTAATTTTATCTTAGTTTTATATTATCTGCTGAAGCCAGATTCTGTTGACCTTTTAGCCCTGGCAGATAGATCACATAGCCCTGGTGGTGGTGGTGGTGCACACAATCCGAGCAGCAGGAGGTGGGTGGAGGAGACAGCAGGCTCTGCATCTCCCCTCCCAGCTCTTTACAACCTGGGACGCTCTGGCTGGCATTCCACCCAGCTCCTGGCAACCAATGATGTCACTGGTTGCCAAGGAGCTGGGCAGGATGCCGGCCAGAGCATTCCAGGTTTGCTATGAGCTGGGCGAGGATATGTGTATGGCCCTTACACACTCTTAGCAACCTGAGATGCTCTGGCTGGAAAAGGGGTGGCAGGCACACTGCAAACACTTTGCTCTGCCTTCGCCCCCCCCCCAGGTGAACCAAAGCGATGCCACCTGAGGCAAAAGCTTCAGTCTGCCTCATTAAAGAGATGACCCTAGCCCTTCAATGCTGATTGTTCATTCGTAATAGTTGTGGAACAGTCAACTTAGAGAGTGTGTGGGGGCTTTAAACTGGCTGTACCTCCTCACACAGGAATGCACATATTTTACACTTCAGACTGGGATGGACCTACAGCCAGCATTATGATACATAAAGCAGTAATTTTATTCTGCAATGGAGTCACCCATCCAAATGGGACCAAAATATTTATTCAGTCCCCTGGCGGATAAAATAAAAATGTACACAGGGAGTGGCTGCAAAGAACCTGCAAGAGATCAGCAGCACTGAAACTGAATAGAGGATAAATTAAAAAAAAGAATATTATTAACAAAAAAAAAGGCAATTGTTCATGATACACAGTGGTCTGGCAAATCAAATGTCATTCAGTTAAGGTTTACAGCTACTTTAACATTGTCTAAAATGAGATCTAGTGGGGGCTTAATTTCCTCTTTAAACTGTGACCAGGGTTTTATTTGTGCACACATTTCTAGCAAGTTCTGTCATCAGTAACATACAAAAATTATAAAATTTCCAGCTCGGCTATCTCTAATGAAACATGCAGAGAGTTTCTAGATTTAATTTCTAACTCTGTCTCCATCCCATCAAAATTTAATTTATAACTGCTGTACTTTGATTTTCCTTATCTGGCTGAATTGTTTGCGAAAATTATATAAGCCCAAATAAAGAAACCAATAACAATATTTGTGATAGTTACATTATATTATAAGAGCATCTCCATTTTTTAAAAGTTTCAATTGAATGTGGTATTTGCCCTCCTCCCTGCTTGATTCAATACCTTCAATACCAAGTACCATAACATTTTATTGACACTGATTTTATTCACTCACTTGTGATCCTGAGTGCTGCACATCCAGTTACATACTATCTGACCCTAGTGTCCTAGTACAGCAGCTCTAAGATAGAGGGATTCATTTATTTATTTAATTAAGGTATCCACATCGATCTATTAAGCGCGGATTATACATATTTCACCAGTGTCCTTAATGCCAGCTTGCAGCTGCTGTCATTTCGGCTCATAGGGGTCTATTCACGAAGCTGCCGAAGGATCTGGCCGTAGCTTCGGCCGATCCTTCGGCTAGCTTCGGCCCCAGGACCCCTTCGGTTCAGTAGAACCGAAGGAGTGCTGTACGGGCTATTCACGATAGCCCGTACAGCTCCCGATCATGGCCGAGCGGCTCAGTCGAGTCGAACGCATATGCATCGGCTCGGCTGAGCCGTGCTGAAAGCTGAAGCTGGTCGAACGGCCGGCCATTGGCCGGCCGACAGCCTGCTTCTGACAGCATTGGGACATTACTATTGGCTATTTCAATTTGCAATAGCCAATAGTAAACTAGCATTGTACCCGCCCTCTGCTGCAGTTCCCCATCAGGTCCATCAGCAGAGGGCAGGTACAATGCTAGTTTACTATTGGCTATTGCAAATTGAAATAGCCAATAGTAATGTAGCAGTGCTTTTCAATGGTGTCAGAATAAAGAAAAAAAAGACACATCAGTGTTTCTCTCCTGGGCGGTCGGGAGCGGGAGGCTCCCAGAGCGCCCGGGAGAGTTTTTTTTTTTTTTTACAGCAGCAGAGCCGCCGGACAATAGGAAACTATTGGGCGGAGCTAGCTGTCACTGCCAGCTCCGCACAATCGTTTTCTATTTACTTTTTTAAACTTTTTGCACTCTTTTTCTGTTCTGCTCGGTACCTCTGAGGGACCGAGCAGAACAGCCGAGCCGAATGCCGCTCGGCGGCATTCGGCTATTCACTCACTGCTGTTCGGCATCTTTAAGAATAGCCCGAACAGCAGTGAGTAGCCTGCCGGAGGTTCGGCTCAGCCGATCCAGATGTTGGATCGGCTGAGTCGAACTCCTTCTGCACTTCGGGTCGGCCGAACATGCTGAGCATGTTCAGCGACCCGAAGCCACGCGAAGCAAGCCGATGTATGGCTAATTTCATCCGATGTACGGCTGAAATCAGCCGTACCAGCCTGAAGTGAATAGCCGAACAGTGTTCGGCTCACTTCACTTCAGGTCGGTCATTTACTCGGCTGCCTACGGCAGCTTAGTGAATAGACCCCATAGAATCAGCCCCCTTCTGTGAGTTTATGGTCTGTGCAACACCACAGTGGCAGGTACCCAGTTACCAACAGTATGTGAAACATAATGTGTCCGTGTTGCTGGACCATGCTGCCTGGGGCAGGGTATACATGACCATTGACACGAGGTCTAGGGGGCATGGGTAGGGGTTGGGGGAATCTTCTGGCGGCTGGAAAGTATGCAGGACGGAGCACTCTGACTCTTCCAGTATGGCCTCATCCTCCAACTCCTCGAAGGATGAAGAAATTACAGACTGTCTGCAGTAAACTACAGGAAGGGGCGGATACAAGACCAGTCATCCTTCACAAAGAGAGAGAGAGCAGCGGTGACTGTTACATGTTACAATTTGATTGTACAATCTCTTTTAGTTCTACCAACAACTATGTAGTGGAACAGTCTCTTGATTGGATACAACTTGGATTATCTAGGTAGGCTCACACAAAAAATAGTTTTGGTAAATCTAAAGACGTTTGTACTGAGATTCCCCTAAAGTGAGTGCAAATGCCACTTTAATAGTTGTCACCAAACCAGGTGTCCCCGTTGGGACAATTATCCTCTATTACTGTGTTGGTGACAACTGTTAAAGAAGAATTCCGGGAAAAATGATTCTTAACAGTGGGGCTACCTCCGCACTGCAAGGGTTAAGTGCTTGTCTTGGTCTAGGGAGAAACATAACAAAGTTGTAACAGCGCTGCCTCCTGCCTGGCTCCTCCTCCACTGCAGCTATGATATGTCCCTCGGCGTCACATCCTATACACAGTGTATTGAAGGTGATAACTTTAGGATCCTTAGACTGCTGCAGCGGAGGTGGAGGTAAGATCAAGCCAGCTCAAAGGATCAAGTGAGTATAACTTTTTTATTTTCCTCTCTAGATACAAGCAAGCAGTAAACCCTTGCAATGCGGTGGTAGCCCCAAGGGTTAATACAAGTTTTGTCCAGAGCTTTTCTTTAAGACCACCTTCACAATGTTTTGTTCAGTTGCTGTGAATTACCACGCACACGTTAAGGCAGTCATTGTGAACACATTGGGCTCATTGTAAAGCACCATATGTGTATTGCTTTGTTCTTCAGCACAGGTCCATTGGCGCATACTGTACTTGTGATTTGGGGTGCCATTCTAAATGAGTAGAATGCCTTTAAAAATGCTGAAAGTACAGAGAAATACCTGCTGATGTGATAGAAATCCAGTGTTAACTTTTTGTGCCTGGATGTAGACTTCAAAGCTGGCCATACACCTATAGATTATATGCAGATTTTCAGATCAGATGGTCAGATGGAAAAAGTGCAACAGATTCCTGCATCTACGCTGTACTGTGTGGATGGAGGCAGGGGCGTCCCGAGGCCGGGTGTCACCCATCTACGTCATCGGCATCGTGTGTGACATCACCACGCGCGTGCGCAATGATGTAATCGCACATGCACAGCCATCTGATTGATGCCTGCCGGGGGCCATCTTGGTGATAGACGCTGGCAGAGAGAGGGGACTTCACCCATCGGGATGAGATATGCCGCCGGGTCCCCTCCTCTCTCCTGACACTGTTGGGCTCTTGGTCCATGACCGAGTGCCCAACATTTTAGAGGGGGTGACACTAAAATGACTGTAAGTCATTTTGACATCACCCCTGCAATGGTGACACCTGTGTGCGGGCCTCACCCCATGCACCCCTCTTGTGACAACACTGGATGGAGGAATCTCCCACTGGGCCAAGCTTCAGGACCTTGCTAGCTGGCCCCACTGGCTCACAAAATACCTGAACAATGCCTGCATCCAATCCGATTGTTCAGGTATTTTCACAGCTGGCGGGGTCGACTAGCAAGATATTGAAACTTGGCCCAGTCTACCATTCCTCCATCCACACAGTTTAGCTTAGATGGAGGAATCTGTTGCACTTTTTCCATCAGACCATAGAAAACCTGCAGATAATCCATAGGTGTATGGCCAGTAGTGATGGGCTTGGGCGTGTTCGCAAGCACCTCGTGCTGAGCCCGCCTGGAAGCCGTCAGCGCGCAGAGCCAATCACAGGCACTGAGACATGTTCCCGGTCCGCCCAAGCCCATCACTAATGTCCAGCAGCCAGCTTGAAGGAGAACTATGGTGTTAAGGCTTTTCCCCATAGTTCTCCTTAGGGCAATGGGAGGACACAAACTAGCGTCCTCCCGTCACCCTAAGCTCAGTATACTGAGACGCCGCAGCTGAAGCGGATCCCGACAATTATGTCTGGATCCGCCCAGCTGCGTGACTGACAGCTGGCTCTGCCTATCTAGAGGCAGAGCCAGCTGTACCCGCCCCTCCCCCGTCCGTTCCGCCAGTCAGCGCTGGCGGATCGGAGCGGGGAGGGGGGGAATCCAGCCCCTCCCCTGTCGCGGCAGAGAGCTGTGACAGGATCGAGAGGTGAGCGAACGCCGGTATGTGTTCGCTCACCTCCCGATCTACTGAGCCGACCTGTGACAGTGTCATTGTCACAGGTCGGCTACAACTATGAGGGGAGTGAAAAGCACTCCCCTCATAGTTCTCCTTTAAGGCTAAGCCTGCACATGACTTTGTTAAACTGCATTTTTGTTTCAGTTTTACTTTGTATATTATAGCATTCATTTTATGCATCAATAGGAGTTTTTAAGTTGAGATAACACACATTTTGCTGTGTTTCCATGCAAGCATTTTGCATATTCTTTCTGAAAAAAAAAAATCAATTTTGTTTGCTGACCATATATGTTATTGTGTTAAAATGCAGTAGAATGCTCTACGCATGTGTCTTACTTCCCCTCCATTCAGTTATATGTGTCCCAAAACACACATTGATGCAGTAAAATTCCTGCAGGCTTAGTTCCCCATAATGCACCGTATTACAGCGCAGAGCTATAAACAGGTCTGATTGATTTGTATGACAGTTCTGTGCTTGCTGTGGTTGCCCTACAGTATCTGATTGTGTTATAACACTTGGAATCTGTTAGATGTAAATGCAGTTTAACCCTTACTGTGTGAATACCTGATCTGGTACAATAGATATTAACCTACATTTTAGTAGTTGCCAAAATAATTAAGGTTCAAAAACAAGAACACTCATTGTAATCATAAAAAGTACGTTACTTTTAATGAAACGTATTATTAAATTGGAACTCCATCAAATTATTTTTTTTAATGATTGAATTTCCCTGTACACAAAAATCCAGTTTAATCTTATCATCTCCATGCTCCAGCGCTGTTCTTGACTTCCTCCTCTGTCTAGCGGTGGCATATCTCTTTAGGGAAGTACATTTGCGTCATTCTGCCATTTACACCCCTCCCTAAGGGGTGCATCATCATGCAGGCTGAAATCACAGTACTCCAGGTCATTGCGTGAGCGCTGATCACTCCTGGAAGAATACCTGCCTCCCACTGCCACTAGAGAAAGAAGAGAAAAGGGTCTCCTGGGGGTGATGAGAGGCGAATGGCGGAGAGATTGAAATTCCTGGAGTTACATTTTAAGTAATAACTGCTAATCATATTACAACACCTGCTACAATATGTTTAATGTATACTATATGGCCAAATATTTGTGGGTAACTGACTATTGCACCTATATCAGCTTCTTGGACATACCATTTGCAAAACCATGGGCATTGTTATTAGCTGTCCCCCTTCTGCAGCTTTAACAGCCCCCACTCTTCTGTGAAGGCTTTCCACAAGAGTTTGGAGTGTGCCTGTGCAAATTTGTTCCCGTACAGCCAAAAAACATTTGTGAGGTCAGGTACTTAAGTTAGAAGAGAACAATCTGCATTCTAATGTAGCTCTCACCCCCTAAGGAGCCGCTGGAATAAACGGGTCTTCTGTAGCCTGTCTAGGGGATTTTAGCAACCTGACTGCCCCCAGTAGCATCTACCACCCTTCTCTGGTGACCGACAAGACTGAGATCCAAGTTATAATGCTGATGAACTTTAATGCAGAACTTCATACTTGGGAGAGAGGGTATAGGGTTTAGGACATCCCAGGCAAAAAATTAGGACAGAACAGAACAGAACTTCAGACTCACCAGTCCCTTTCAGTATTGGTTCTCCTCCTCAATCAGTATTAGGCCTCCTCCAGATTTGTGGCCTAGCAAAGCTTTTCCCGCACGTGAGCATTCCTGCCACCAGGCCAACACTGAGTGTAGACTAGGACAGGACTAAGCACATGGAAATTCCCCTGAGTATATATGCACTTTCCCAGCATGCACCACTGGCCACAAAAACCACTAGTGATTGGCATGCTTCCCATTGGCTTCCCCACACTGCAGCAGATTCACACCCCACTCAGGCAGGTAAAATCAACGTAAGAACACCTGGAATTAACCAGATAAATTTCAACTATTATTCAGCCAAGCTGACTACAGCTCTGGCAATCACTAAATTGCTAGTAGCCACTCCACAATAGGACTACACTAAATTACCACAACTGTGTTCAGTAGGACAAAGGGCAGGGCTCTGCACAGGACACTCAAGTTCCTTAACATCAAACTGATCAAACCATGTCTATATGGAACTAAATTTGTTCACAGGGGTATTGGAAAAGAAAAGGGTCTTCCACTAATATTGCCACAAGTGCATAATTGCCTGAAATTTTTACATAGTTTACATAGTATTTGAGGTTGAATAAAGACATAATTCCATCAAGTCCAACCTATTGTGTGTGTCTTTGTTTGCTGCAACAGTCCCTTTTTACTGAAAATAAGTCAATTATTTGGAGGGGTGTCCACATACTGTGGGCCATATAGTGTATGCAATAGTTATTTATTGTCGTATATTGTCATATACTTAGACTCTAAAGCTGATTTAGTTTTAAAAAAATGAGAATTTTCACTTAAACTGAGTGAATATTGACTTTAATTAACTAATCATGTGAAAAGCACATTCTTGTTCACTTTGAATACCCAATCATGTGCAGGTGAAAGTAGTAAACATGAATTTGCTTTTCAAATGACTGGATAATTGAAGTGAATATTCACTCAATTTATGAGTGGAGATTCCGATCTCTTCAGTAAAATAGGCCTTCTTGTGTGTACAGTTCTTGTTGCTTTCCCCGTGCACTAGACAACAGCCCTGGGTTTTATGTCAGTTATATGGTTTCAAAGCAATCAGAATGTTAAACAGAACCTATCAGGGTGCAAATATGAGAACCGATATAACTGTTTAGTTTTTGAAGGTGCAAGCTCCAGATCTGTCATCTTTATTGTTATTTACTGGGTCAATGTCTTGGAGCAAGTATGTATCCAGTAAAGGCTTAAGGCACCTGACCTACATTCTGTTTTTGGGTCAGAGGGGATGATTTACTAAAGATAAATAGGCTGTTCAGTTTACAAGGGAATGTTCACTTTGTAGCTTAATGAACGTGGTGAAAATTCACTTTGTAAAAAATATACAATTTTGTGCAGGGACATCATGCTTACATATGGATTATGGAAGTCAGCACAGCTTCACCCCATTCACTAAGCTAAGAGAAGATTGCCTTGCAATGTAAACAGCCTATTTGTCTTTACACAGTGCCCCACCACAGTGACTCACCGTGTAGTGACAGAAGGGTAAGAATGACTTTCAAAAACAAATTTGGGTAATGGCAGCACCCATATTTCTGTTCTGACAAGTCCTCCTTAATATAAGCCTGTGGGCGTATTAAAGCATTTCTGCTATGTAAAAAAAAATGTCCTCCATCCAAAGAAGATTATTACTTACCTCTTCCACTGCCCACACAGCCAGTCTCCTCTGTAATTAAGAAATACCAATAGCCAAGGAATCTTCAGAACCTAGAGTGTTGGATTCTTTGTCCCCCACTGCGCTGTGTTCCTTTATGCAGGCCTTATGTCACTACAGGATTCAGCAGTGCTGTAGGGGCCAGTGGATCTACAGAAATATGGGGCTCCCATGAATGAACTTTGTTTAAAAATGCTACTATGCTAGTTACTTTGAATCAAGAACTTTGGGCCACTGTCCTGGAATCAGGGAATCAGAGTAAAGTCAGAACTAGCATTCTTCTTTAGTCTCTTATAACTTTTCCTTGAATCAGTCTGAATGGGAAATAACTTGATTGAAACCTATATTGGCAAGTTGTTACCATCCATAATTAGTACATTTTCTGTGGTTGGGTGAGGAAGCCTTCAGCGTGTTACGGCAACATGCATGTGAATTAAGCCTATCAGCTAACATCCTAGAGACATGAGACATTATTTCTGAATCAAATGTCCTGTAGTGGTTTAGCCTAAGATTGGCTACATAAATGGCCTCAAAGCCAGATCACACCATGATCACCTTAAAGGCCAAGTCTATTCAGAATACATAAACCGACATTTTAAAAAATGTCAGGCCGAAACCCGAAAATCTTTTTATTTTAACTTTTTCAAATATTTTATTTTTATTTATAAACTTTTTAATTTTTTTATATTTATTTATATGAAATATTCTTATTTTGTACTTTACTTTTAGGGGCTACGGGGGAAATATTAGGGGTCTAAACAGACCCCTGATATTTCCCTTTTAAAATAGAAAAAGAAATTGGGGACACAGCGTCCTCAATCTCTTTTTCTGCAGCCCCAGTTATAAATGAACAGGAATCCTCTGAATGTTCCTGTTCATTCATAACATGAGAACATTGTGTGTTTACTATAACTACAACTATGATTGAACAGGAGGTGATGTAGATCACTTACCATTCATTCATAATTGAGGATATAGTAACGATACTCTGTCCACAATTATGCACAAACACTCAGCGATCAGTGATCGTTGAGTGTTTGCAATGGCTCTACTTTCTGACAGCTGTCACAGGTGGCTGAGCGAGCGGTGCAGGGAGGAGAGCTCAGCCTCCTGTGACAGCGCGGGCTGTCTCCGTCCACGCATCGCTCTGCCGGACTGTGACTGGAAGCTGAGCAGTGTGGTAGGGGATACGCGGGCCACTCACAGCGCTCTCCTCCTGCATCGCTTCTCTAATTTCCACCCAACTTCCATGGCCATTACAGAACCACATGATGGGGCTATGCTCCCTCTTGGATTCCCCATGATCTCACTAACAAAAAAAAGACATTGGTAGCTTATTAAATACCCTGGTGCCCTCCTAAATTTGTAATATCAGGAGTTGAAGAAAGTAGGCTAGGCTAAAACCCATTACCTCTACTGGTGTGACCACACCAATAGGCATAACATGGCTGCTGCTGCAGCTGACTGTTTGTTGGCATTTTCTTGTGTAATAAACTTGTAAGCAGAATAAGCCCACAGGCCGATGAACTAACCTCCCATTCATCATGGCCCCTAAACACTGACAGTCCTGGATGAAACTGGAAACTGCCAGCCAGTCTTTGATCTTCAGAAACCAATATTGTTTGAGCTGCAATTAATTCATTTTAAAGTGGCGTATCAGCATTAGCTAGTCAATTAACAGAGGTGGCTTTACTAATGCTGAATATTGCTGTTCTCCAGGTGATATTATTGAAGTCTAGCTCGAGGTTCGGTAAAGAACAATCAGCATTGTTATTGAGATAATTATGCTGTTCTTCACCTTTAGGCTAGATCCACTTTAGTATTAACACACGGAAATAATAACCAAGGTTTTCATTTACAGTACTTTGAAAAATATCACATTTTTGTGTTTGGAATGCAGACCTTTTAATTTTATAATGTTAGCGCAGTGCTTTTGAAAGCCAGAAAGCAATTTAGACGGCAGTCAGTAAAAAGAACACATTTTAAGGAAACCTGTAATGCGTGGCTGCCATTGCTGATATGCTTCTAAAAATACTAGTTCCCTGGTCATCTGGGACCCCAAAATTTCAGAAGTCCCAGTCATATAGATTAGGAACTTCTAATCAGTAAAGCAATGCCTTACAAAATGATTCTGCTCCAGATGGACCTCTGGATATCTTCCACCAGTCGCTGATGTGAAGGTCAGAGGACATCTGTCCACTCCCCGGGATACACATAAATAATACAAAGAGTCATACACCCATTGAATTATATTTTGTCTTTTTCAATCCACTTTTTTGGGTTGTATGGTATTTAAACATAACCCCTGAACCATCAGACTTTTGCTCCTTCTCTGACACATTTCACCCCATTAGGGGCTTAGTCACTAAATTACAA
>NW_017307974.1:146908-164588 GCF_000935625.1 Nanorana parkeri | reverse complement strand
ATGGTAGCTGTAAAAACAAACACACCTATGAGGAAAAAAAAATAAAGAAATATATCTACTACTGTATATCTAAGTGCATTTCCTGGACAAGGGTGACATCACGGTCCTTTTAGCAAGATCCTGGGGACCCTGAAGCATCTTCTAGCAAAATTTTAGACATTCAGAGTTCCCAGGATCTCACTGGGAGGATTGTGAAGTCACCCTTTGTAGTACAGAAATCAAGTCTAAGGTAAGTTTCTAACTCATTGCCACAAATGTATTTTTTATATTGCTCCAAGCTCACTCCTGTGATGAACTACAATCTCAATACAAATGAGTAAACTAAACATGAGATTGTAGTCCACCATGAGAGTGAGCTTGGAGCGGTGGCTACTTTACAACACACACAGGGACCATCGGGAACAAAAGTAGCCAACCTCCAGAAGGAAGGACAGTGTCGGCACCAATTCAGAGATGATTTGAGAATCTACAGCCAAGTGATACACAAATAAGATACATTTTTGTTAATAGTTAAGGTACCTGAATGCATTTTTAAGATCTAACTCCTAAGTTTAGTGTCACTTTAAGATGGTTGGTGCTGATATAATAATTGACTGTTGCATTTTAGTGCAAAGTCCAGTTTAACAGTTGTACCATTTAGACTCCATAAACAGCCATACTGTATATCAGAATTTGTTGTTTGTATTTTATAAACAGCACCATGGACACATAATAGAGTGAGTGTGTTTTATTAACATTACACATGTCAGATAAAATGATAATTCAATAAGGATGACTCAGACCTTGGTTTTATTTATTATTCTCAACTCATTAATGTTCTGAAGAGCTTGAGACAACTGCAAAGAATGATATACTCAGTCCATACGTTCAGAGACATATTTATGGTATGCTAGAGTCCTGCAAATATCTAGTCTATTCAGCAGAATGGATTGACATATGGAATGAAACTAGCAAGTGTTCAAGTGTTTTTACCTGGTGATACTGCCAGGAAATAATATTTATAAAGCAGTTGATGGGTATTTTTGGTCAAAAG
Organism: Nanorana parkeri; assembly: GCF_000935625.1. Lineage (NCBI taxonomy): Eukaryota > Metazoa > Chordata > Amphibia > Anura > Dicroglossidae > Nanorana > Nanorana parkeri. Next base: position 163,555 of record NW_017307974.1, on the reverse strand, counting down.
CTAGCAATTAAAATGTATTTCTGTATTGAATTTCCCATAGGTTCTATCCCACTTCTAATAACCATATCTATCTAGAAGTTTGCAAACCTACTTATTGAAGATGTTCACAGGATGCACTTCCTCAATTCACTGACACAATTTCACTCATCCCTGTGGCTATGCACTTCCTAGTGTCACAACTTTCATAGAGCCTGCTTTCTGAACTACAACCCAACGTCTCAACAATGTAACATTATCATTGCTTGCTGGAAGCAATGCATGATGGGATATGTGGTCTTGGGAAATCGAGATTGCATCACATCAAGCAGCAGGGAAAGAGACACAAAGCACACTGGGAATCCAGGAGGTTGATGAAAGTGATGGGCAGACAGAAGGCAGCACTCACTACATAAAAGATATTTTTTTAAGTAAGCATTGGTTGTATTATCAAAAACAACTCTAGTATGTATTCCTATTACAATGCTAATGTTATAACTGGATAGTGTATGCTGGGACGTTAGAACTTCTTCAATCTGACATCCACTAAAGACTTATTTCCCATGCTTCTCATCTCATGCTAGTAGCTGTAATGTGGCATTACATTATATTACATTCCATTGGACCTGAAAAGAAAATATACTAAGAACTTTAGTTTTTGCCTCTATCCACACAGAATGACAATCCACAAAGATTCACAGGGCAAACAGATCTGCAAATGGTTTATAAATAGACTTGTTACTGTCTGTGTCACATTGGGGAGATTTTACTTCACCTCATGTCAGGAAACATCAGGAAGTGATAAGAAAGGAAAAACCTCTTTTAGACAGCTGTCAATGGAACATTGGAAGTGTCTTCATGGGAAGATTTCCATTTTGCTGACAACACAACATTTAAAAATGTCTCTTGCTATCAGCCCAGATGATAATAATCACCATGTCACATAATGAGGGTAAATCTCCCCAGAGGTGACACACAGCTTTCTGTAAAAATATGCAAGAGTTCTAACCTCTCTCTACCAAATACAAAAGAAAAAATGTCTTTAGATACAATTCGATATCACTGTTCTGCAAAATCAGAATTTTTATACAACATCGGAAAATCCCAGGGTGCAATGTAGACATTTTCAACATAGCAGTGGAACACGAAGGCAGTGCTTCCTCACACCCAGATTAGTTGTATTATGCTTTGTGTGATACTGAATGTTTTCCTTGAAAATGATTTCCTATGCGCTGATTTATTTCTCTGTAGTGCAAATCTGTTTTTCTGTTTGGCATAAGTGGCTACAAGTGCTTTTTTTACTGCATTTTGCAGCTGCCGATCGAACACGGGAGAGTACAGTTCCCTGAACATTTCCTGTCTACATTACTCTGCGTGGATACATTTTTGCCACGTGCAGAATCTGTACTCTGATGTCTTGTATCAGCAATTTTTTTTACATTCTCAATTCTACCTCAGCAAAAAGTAGGTGTTTAGTTGGATTATCATGCACACTGTTATGTACCGCTGTCAAAGAAGCAGGAGGAGGGATGTCACAGAATAGACAGTGATCGGAAGGAAGTGGACCATGGTAATGAAGGTCACGCTTCAGCAAGTCAAGTACGGCTGGATGTTATAGGTGAAGAAATATATAACACAGGAGTATCTAGAAATTATATTTCAGCTTTGTTGTCCTCTATAAAGATAATCATGCATGTTAGAGCTCCAGGATACATATTTGTTACCTATACCTGGCTCTGAAGATTTATCCCACTCTAATGCGAACCTTTTCAAGAAGATCCCTTTCTCTGAATTGCAGGGGGCCAATCCTAAAGTGTATGTATAGCCAAAATATATATATATATATTTTTTTAGTTTTGGATAAAGTTGGGAAGGTCTTTTCGGTCTTTTCAGCCCAATAGGGTTTGATGACCCGCCAGAAATCCATTCTGTTCATAAATATCTGTCTGAGCTGACAACTCTGCTGCAATGAAATCTAAGAAGTATTGTAATCCCTGCCCAGTTCTCCCCTGTTGGATTGCAGAACACCTTCCCCTGTCCTTGTCTCCGTAACATAAGGGTTGTCTCTTCTCCAGCAAGTGAGTTGGCAGCTCCAAAAAATATTTAGGGAATTTTTTAATTTATGGAAAATGAACAGGTATTCTTCTGTACTTCCTTGATAAAGTGTTAAGGAAATGTTCATGTATTGCAGAGATGTAGTGAATATGTTTTTGGATGTTGTTTTGCCAGGATATATACTTGCTGATCACTTTAAAATAAATAGAAATAAACTCTGGGCAAATAATTAAAATAAAATGAATCTATGTATGTAGTCAAATAAGTCAGTTAGCAAACAATTGGGAAAAAGTATGCAAATCGGTCTCAATATCAATTGTGCTGTCAGCCTAACACTGTGAATTTGCTTAGGGGAGATTAAAACAATGGGATAAACTAATAAGCTTGTTTCTCCTCCTTTATTGAACAATCGAAGGCTGGGATGGGTCTGAGAACAGGCTGTAATGGTTAGTTGCAGTATAGTCTGCAGAGAAGACATATACCTAACTGTGCTGTTTGACAGAGGTCCATGAGCTATGACCAGTTAAACAGAATTTCAGAATTTTTTGTTCTGGCATGTAAAACAATTGTAGTATATTTGTCTGGAGTTTAGCTTTAAAGATAACTTCAGGAAGATAAAAAACACAATGTACTGTAGCTGTGTTCATTCAAAATCATTAAACAACTAATGTAAGAAAGAGAATCTGTGATAATATCAGCAATTTATAAAATCTCCTAGAAGCAAGACAGGGTAGCCACTCTGAACCAATCAGGTTCTGCTGTTTACACATTTGGTGATAAGGTATACGCTGACACGAGGAGAAAGATGACCTAAACGCTCTGCTGTTGCTCCCTCATTGTCCAATTACCGGCTGTAGGTTGGGAAGTGACCAAGCTGTATTGCTTAGCTGCACAAGAAAAAAAGTGATGTAACCAACCTGGCTGTGTTGTCTGTCACAATGGAATCAATTATGTTCTTTGGCAAACAAAACAGCTCCCATATATTCTAAGGGGGTTATTCACAAAAGGGTGAAGTGTTTGGAGAACGCAGGAGAAGTGAACAATCTAGGCCAACATAGCTGAACTGGAAAGTCAGCTGAACTGGCAAATTTTTCCAAATCAGCTATGTTGTCCTAGATTGTTTACTTCTCCTGCGTTCTCTAAACACTTCACCCTTTTGTGAATAACCCCCCAAATGTCTGCTGTAACGCTGACAATAGGTTGTAGCATGACTGCTGCTGGTCATGCTGCGACGTGCAATGCATCTCGTTCTAGTGAGCCCCAGGTTGCTGATACCTTACTTTGTTGTTTTTTAGTGTCTCTGATAATCAGTTTTTCTTAACAATTAGAGCTGTTGTGGTAGCAGTTGTCTGACAAGAGACTAAACATGATGCCACTTAAAGAGCTTCGGGTGAGTAGAGCTGCACTGTGAGCAGGCCTGAAAAGCCATCTGTGCATGTTATTGCCCAACCAGCAGTGAAAATATTGGGCTGAATGCACGGGATCAGCTTTGCAAAGAACAAAGCATCTGTGTGACAGACTGCATCGCTTCATACAGTAAAATTAGAATTCTTATCAGCAAAATCCCATGGAGACTTCTTGTCCCATTTGTACAAATTGCTTATGGTGAAATAAGCTGAATAATTGTGCTGCTCCTACCAAGTTTAGATTTTTTTTTTTGCACTTTATATTTTGTTCTCATGGTGAGTCAGCACTGTTTAATTTACACGGATTTCAACTAAAAGATATTAAAGGGGAATGAAACATTAAGTGGAATGGCTAGAAAGTATGAACAATAATACTGTATAGCATTCCTTCAGAAATCAATACATGTATTTTAAATACTGCTTATGTGAATACTGGAAATCAATCTTTACTTTATGTCCTATAATGCCCTGCTGAGCAGATCTCCCCTGAGAGTGGGATTGCCATTATTGTGACCCATCAGTCTACATAGTGGTTGCACGGTGTTGTTATCCTGTCATGTTTCAAGCACTGTGCTTGGCACCGTGGCCTGTGGGGATGGAGTTGTGGTCATAGATAGCATTCCACTATCCAGTGTTCTCTACTGGCCACAGGGCATCACGCTATTAAAGATTTAACCCAGGAGTTAAATCCTAAAAATGTATTCAAATACCCTATTAACAAAAATGTATCTTATTTGTGTATCACTCAGCTGTAGGCCCTCAAATCGTCTCTGAATTGGTGCTGACACTGTCCTTCCTTCTGGAGGGGGGCTACTTTTGTTCCCCATGGTCCCTGTGTGTGTTGCAAAGTAGCCACTGCTTTAGACTCACACCCGTGATGGACTACAATCTCAATACAAACTACTAGACTATATGTGAGACTGTAGTCCATCACAAACGTTAGCTTGGAGCGGTAGCTACTTTACAACACACACAGGCACCATTGGGAACAAAAGTAGCCACCCTCCAGAAGGAAGGACAGTATCAGCATCAATTCACACTTTAAATAACTTGACAGGAGGCATTTCAGAGCCCCAAAGGTAATGCAAGGTCAGAACATTCTGCTCACCTTCCTGAAAGAAATCCAATAAAATATCCACACAGCCCTAGGTTTCCAAGTGCCAGTGTAGCACATTCTTTGTGAATACAGGTACACTTGATTAACTGTTGTACTTCAGCTGGAAATGTTACAGATGGCTGAAAACCCACTTTGCACCTGTAAACTGCAGCACAACCAAACTGCTAGTAGTCTGTTAAGACATTATGATACTCAAAGCAGACCTGTGGTATTTGTTAAGCTCTAGCTGAGCACACTTAACCACCTTCCGTCCATGGCCGTTTGTGAACGGCCGGACGAGAGTCTGCTAGGAGAGGGAGGGCGTCTTAAGACGTCCTGCCCCTCCCCCCTCTCGTGTGCGGCACTCAGCACGCACACGAGAGGGAAAACTGTGAGCATGTAAACAGCCAGCGATGGCTGTTTACATACAAGCGATTAGGCGTCTCTAGAGATGCCCGATCGCTTGCACAAGCTGCGGGTGTGCGGCCTCCCCCCCCGTACCTATGTCCCGCCGTCTCTAAATACCACCAAAAGAAAGCTCTATCTGTCCCCAAAAAAGGGTATAAAATTCATTTCAGTACAGCGCTGCATGACGGAATAAATGTCAGTTAAAGTACCGCAGCGCTGAATACTGAAAAATGGCCTGGATGGGAAGGGGGTTTAACACCGCGGATGTCAACTGGTTAAAGTCCCCCGCCCCCCACATACACACGCAAACATGCATCGGGTGCGCCTATGTACGAAAACGACGATTGCGCCCATTATGCAGCACATGTTACATATCGCAGCGAACGTCGGAGTGAGAGCAATAATCATAGGGCCATCAATCACTGATAACACTAAACTGATGAGCGGTAAAAACGTTTAAAGCGTCGCCTATGGCCAATTTTTGTTGCTATCGTTTTCTGCAATTTCGTGGGCACGCACAATTTTAAAGGTTGACATGTTTAGTGTCTATTTACCCGATGTCTTTTATATTATACCAAAAAATTGGGGTGAAACATGTTTTTTTTTCAAAAATTAGGGTACTTTTTTGTTATATAGTAAAAAATAAAAACCCCAGTGGTGATTAAACACCACCAAAAGAAAGCTCTATCTGTCCCCATAAAATGGTATGAAATTCGTATCAGTACAGCGTTGCATGGCGGAATAAACGTCAGTCAAAGTACCGCAGCGCTGAATACTGAAAAATGGCCTGGCCAGGAAGGGGGTAAATCACCATGGTCTTCAAGCGGTTAAAGCAGGCCTGTACTCCCTTTCACTAGAAATCACATCAGGATGCAGCTCTGCATGCTGATATGAAATCATCTTACATTCATGAGTTAAACATTTTTTGCTTTTACTCACAATTACTGTTTTTTCACTTTTTGGTTGGTTGAGGCACAGGTGATATAGCCCTGGTCTCACCGATGCATCCTGGGAAGAAAACATCACCAGTGTCCTCCTGGGAAATCCTCATCTGTAAACTGCCAAATCTCACAAGATTTTGGGAGAAAGGTATTTTCCCCCCAGACGATGGGCACTGTCACATGTTCCAGAAGGCAGAAGATGGATACAAAATGATGAAAATGACCACTGTAAGAAGAATGGGGCTGAAAAGAAAAATAAGTTATGTAAAGAACAAAACGCCTGCAAATATATGTAAGTATTTGTTTATAGATTGCCATTACTAAAAATGTCTAACGTTGCCTCTGTTGTCCTTTATAAGATAAGAGTGAAGTTCCTCTTTAACTGACCTGTTTTTTGTCATCTAAATTATGGAATTTTTGCCCAATGAATGCCCATGAGGATGTGCATCTTGAAGTTATTAAAACAATGCATTGTGTGATATAATTCAGAGAGTATGGACAGAAGGCACTAGATCCACCATATTTTTTTTAGTGTGACAATGTGTAGTAGACTCTATGCTGTAGAGCACAATAGCTTTGGTTAGAGAGCTCTTGAAAATGGAGGGGCCTTAAAAAGCAAATCAAGAGAGGTCCAGGACTTGATGAAAACAAGAACACCACAACAGTGGTTTCCAAGTCCAGAAAAAACACTTTTGGTTTACAAACACCAGCTGCTCGAAGCCTGCTTTGGAAAAAGGAGACATTTTACTCCAGAATTTACCAACCTCCTCTGTGTCTGCCCTTTTCATCTCAACCAGCCCTTTAAGCCCTGATGAAGTAAGTGCTTCACAACCCCTGAAATGTGCTTGCTTGTTACCCTAGATTTTTATGATGAAATGCAAAAAATCTTTGCAAATGACCAGAATCTCAAAGTGATTTTGTAAGTTAGGGGAACATATTGTGAAAAGTGGGTCTTCATTTTCTGTTCTGATGGCATGACATTTTGCAATAAACGAGAACTTTGGACTACAATATTTTTGGTGTGTTTGGTGTGCTGGTGACATCCATCTACCTACATTGTCTGGTGGCACTATCTGCAGTCATTACGAGCACCCCCCCCCCCCCCCCTCATTTAATTGGGGTTTTCCGGTAAGGAGTGCGACAAGGTAACTCTACGTTTGTTCATTTTAAAAGTGTCCCTTAATAAATTGCTAGAACATTACCCAAATGCCAAACTTAACACAGTTTCAAATCCACACAAACGCTTCTCAATTGCAATAACAAGTGCCTGTTCCTTATGTAAAATTTTATGTTTAATTGTACATCACCTTATCACCATGGAGATATTAATAAATGAACATATTCTCTGTTTTATAACGGCAATTCTGTGGTCCCTGCTCACCCGCTGCCTTTCTGGTTACAGAAATCAACATATTAAACAGGATTAGATGCTCTGCTCGCTGAGCTGAATTTCTGAAGAGGTATCCGCCAGTGAAAAGAGGGCAGAGGCTTTTTCATTGAATATTCCTCTTTACAGGCTAACTGCACTTTAAAACAAATGTATTCCCCTCTCACCCTTTTCCTCTAATTGTAAAATATAAATACTGACCTCTGATGCAGACAAGGAGCACTTCCCATCTCTGAGGTCCAGCATGGGTAGACATACACAATTAAGGCTTGGTGTGTTAGAGAATTCTTACAAAGAAATGAAGTCATTCTACCAAGAGATGTAAAATGCAATTCCATCTCATTAAGAAATCTAAAGATCACTTGCCCAGCATGCTTTTGCTACAAAACTTACCCTCTCCCCATAGCAGTCCCCTGAAGAATTAGCGTTTAAAAGTCTTACCACCAGTCCTCTTCCAGGATGAATGATGCCCAGCACCATATTTCGATCCCAACTGCTTCTAAATAGGATTTATTTTGAACTGGCTTTTCCCTTTAAGCAAACCTATGCAGCTGCAAAAAACCACAAACAGAGGCTCACAAAATGTATTTTTAGTGTAAATTTAGATATTTCCTAAATAAGCAGCCATGCAGCGAGTCACTCAACTAAACAGAACATGGTTTTAGGGGACTTATTAGGAGAAAATCTCACCCTGACACATTAAAAGGGAAATTTCATCAAAAATGAAGTTTTTGCCTTAGGGGAAAGTACAGCGTGTTCTCTGCAAATTGGCTGCAAGGGTGAAGCACAGAATGAAAATGAAAAATGTAAATGGAACATGGGTGAGGGTCACTTGCAAGGAGTCACAGAGGACCAAAATAGGTTGATTTCCTCAGTGATTTGTGTGCTGCGTTGGTTTGTATTTTTGGGCACTTACTGTACTGTTTTGTATGTCTTCTGGGCATGGCTCACACAGCTGGTTATTCCTCTATTGCTGTTATGATGGCTGCATATTAGAACTGCCAAGCAGTAGTAGATGCATATTTTTAGTCACACACAATGCCACAACTATGTGCAATTATCACAAGAGCTGTATGCAATATGCTGGCATGATAGATGGCTATAGGAGCAAGGAGGACAATCTCTTTCCTGGAGTGCACTGATTTATTGGTTTTCTGAAAATTGCATCTTTAATTCCTAGATTCCTTAATTCCTAGATTTAATGCCGTGAAGGAGAAGGATAAGAGATGTACTGGATGTGAACTTGGCTAACTAAATGATGAAGTTTCAATGTGTTATGGCACTGTCATATTTAAAGTTTAACTCCAGACTGGCAGGAAACCATAAATAATAATAGGCTCTCCCTCACATAGCTCACAGAGATACTGCTTGTTTAGTATAGAGATGCTCTAATAGAATGCAGCTAGTTTTGTTCCGGATTCCTCACATGTAAAATTAGTTTTAATTGTGTATATAAATAGGAGGCTAGAGTTTTGTGGTGAACATAGGTAGCCAAAGAAGTATGAACTGAATTTCCAGATCAGGCTGTGTTCCTGGCCTCACCTGTAGTCATTAACTATGAGTAACTGCTGTAATAAAGGCCTAGCCACAAAACAATTATCTATGTTGCTGAACCGTTGAATTATGGGACATGGTAGGATGAGGCTTTTGGCAGGAATTTCTTGTAGTTCTGAAGTTGCTTGGAGTAGAGATGTAATTTGTGGTGGTCTTAGTATCTTACAGAGTTGTCCCTGGATGTTCCCTGGTATGTAATACTAGGCACTTCCAACTGGGAAGATACCCTGGCCGAGCTAGGAGGAGATGGAGTACTTTGACAGGAAGATACTTGGACTGACTTCCTTAGTCTACTTCAACCATTATTTCCTCAGGACTAAGCAGTCTACAGATTATGAAATTGATGGTGATGGAAATAGGAGATACAATTATTTTAGTTTTAATACTGACTGGCCTAAAAAAAACTTTTCTGTTGCTTTCTGCAGCTAATATACTAGTTCAAATCCACCTGCTCTAGATGCTGAAACACTGGACTTGACCAGCTGTGCCAAGTATACATGCACATTAATAATATAGGTCAGTGCTGTTGTAGGTTCTCATAGCATTCATAAATCCACATTCACAATATTCTACCAGTGACGCAATACAATGTGAATACGTTGTAAATGATTGCTAACAACATGTCATTTTCCCTGGTTTTGAGGGTCTGCAAGATAAAACTGGAGGGCTGCCAGTTAAACCGCCTGTCTGCTGTATGAACAAAGCTGTAGAGAGGAGGTGTTGTGAAATTTGTCAATTAATGTTAGCACTGGTTCCTCAGTACCGTTTTCTCACTGGAGTCTGTGCCCGGCACAACATCACTGTGCCTGCTAATTCTCCAACAATCCAACCTCCTTTATTTGCCATGGTAACATGCATATATTTGGAGGATAGTGGAGGGCACCAAATGCCACTTTCACAAGGAAAATAAGATATATAACATTTTAGATGGAATTAGTCATCCCTACCAGTGTCTTTTGGTTTAATGCACTGGGAGTTCTTATTTTTTAGTGAATAACGTGTATGTCCAAAAGGATGCTGGAACTGATCATGTGATACCATTAAATGCAGAACCTCCTACTTAGCAGTTATTTTGAAACATGTCTGTCTACAGAACTCAAGCAGATAAGAAGATTAATGTTTGATAGAATAGGTATAATTGAGTGAAGATAATTTTTAACTGAATAAAACAGGAGTATTATCATTTTAAACCGACAGGATAACAGAATGACAGCAGTACGCAATCCAAACAGCCAGCTGTCTGACTCGGAGACTCCCATGGTTTCTCTAGGCACACATTTGGAACACACATATTTCATGTGCTGGCACAAATTCTAACGATGTCATTATGCTTCCTCAGATCTATATTCAAAACAGAAAAACCAATAAACAAGGGTGGCAATAGATGGGGTCACTGTCAGCACACACTCCTTGTTTTGAACACAGGAAAATTCAGCAACGCGGAACTGTTTTATCCATCTCTTCATTTCAAGGAGACCAGCTGAAAAGAGTGATATTTGACTAAGTGACCTTTGTTTCTTCAGAGCAGTCGGCATAACAATAATGAACCTGAAAGTGTACAGACAGGTCTTATTGATGTGTCGCACTGCGCATACTGTGACTTGAGGTGATTGTAAGCACTTAGCAGAAATAAGCGGAGGAGAAATACAAAACTCAAAACTTTCGCTGCTCAACTATAAAGTCTATAAAGTTGAGGGCGATCTGATACGTAGGAATGATATTACTTTTACTAAAGGTGACAAGAAAACATGCGCTCTTATGTAAATCTGTAATAAATATGGCCACTCTGTCATCATCTTACATCTAACTTAAAGTTAGAACTTAAAGTGTTACGTCTATCTTAAAGTGTGTCTACAGTACAGTGATTGGTAGCCTAGCTTTGCGTTTCTCAACCTTTTTTTCGTCATTCCACCCTTTCAAATCTTAAGGTACCCAGACTAAAATGTAATTGGGGTAAATCTAACAATGTAAAAAATTATGTGCGGTCCACCTCATAATCCATACCAGATTTTTATCCTAGATTGGGTTTTTGTATGGATTTTAAGGGAAGACATCACACAAACAAATTAAATAGGTTCCCCCTTCACATCAGAGTCCCGCCCTTCACATCAGGAGCCCCCCTTCACAGGCAGCTCTATCATGTTAGCAGAGGATAATTGTAAATGTATTGTTGCAGGCACTCTATATGTACATGTACTATATACGACATATAGAGTGCACTGCAACAATAGATTTACAATTATCCTCTGCTAATATGAATGGGTTAAATGATCCCTAGTACATGATATGTAGCCCTGTACTACGGATCATTTAGCCCATTCATGTTAGCAGTGCCGAATTGTATATCTATATGCACTGTACATATACAGCACAAATGTCCCGTACATTGCAGCATTAGATTTACAATGATCCCGTGCTAACATGAATGGGTTAACTGATCCGTAGTACAACTACATATTATGTACTATGGATCATGATTTAACCTATGCATGTTAGCAGAGGAGAATTGTAATTCTATTACTGCAGTGTACAGGACATATGTACTGCGGATCATGATTTAACCCATTCATGTTAGCAGGGCAGAATTGTGAGCGCCTCCCACAAGCTGAGCACCGAGATGCGATGAAGCGATCCTGCCCAGCGCCGACTACAAGAGGCACCGCGTGAGGCAACGGGGATCGGCGTGAAACTGTGAGTGAGGGAAAATGGGATGGGGCTGGCTGTAAATCTATTGCTATAGTGTACTGGACATGTGTAATGTATATGTAGTACATATATACAGCACATACCTCCACTACACTCCAGCAATAGAGTTACAATTCTCCGCTGCTAACATGAATAGGTTAAATCATGATCCATAGCACATAACATGTAGTTGTACTATGGATCATTTAAAGTCACCTGTCCCTTTAAGAAAAAGTATCGGTAATTGGTATCGGCAAGTGCATGAGGGGAAGTACTTGTACTTGAACTTGGGCCTGAAAAAGTGGCATCGGGACATCCCTAGTTATAGCTCATGTAAAAGTTCATGCGGCCTTTTAAAAGATCTACGAGACTGCATCGGGCTATGTTCATCACAGCTTGGGTGGCCTTCTACCACCGTGTGCTCCTTGGGCTCAATGCACTTTACAAGAAGCAGGGTTGTGGTCAGTGAAAGTGCTTCAGTCTAGCAACTTAAAGTATCACTAAACCTAAATTCCAAAAGCTTTTTTTTTTTTTGTTTTACTTACATTTAACTTTTACATTTCATCACTGTGCACATCTTGAATTCTGAATCTAATAGGTTCCATGCCCATGTGCGTGCCTGGGCTCAGATGTTTCTGATGTGAAGACAGAGTTGTTGCCAATAAGGTTACTTAAAAAAATGGGCTCATGAATCCAGTAAGCAATCTAGTTGAAAATGTAGACTCACACAATGTACATCATGTAGTCCCAGCAGATGCATGCTTCCTAGGGTGACAACACTGATCCTGCATAGAAATACAGTAAGGGATAGTTGACACCCTAGTCAGGAACTCCCTTCCAGGCAGGATCATCAGGTAAACACTGAAAAAGAGAAAACCTTGCTTCTAACATTTTGAGTTTACATTCACCTCAAAGAGAAGCAGTCAGAAAAGGGCTGTTGTAATACTCTGAAAGGAGAGGTATCCTTTAATGTGACAGTAGCTGGGTGATTTAGGCTTCTTTGTGTCTTTTTTCATTGTTAATGTGTTTCTTCTATATAGCAGACACTGTTTTCCTGCTGCTTTCCTTTTAAATTGGCGTTCAGCAGACTGAATACAAGAGGGATCACACAGGATTATTTTTCTAGGAATAATATATCATCATTTGTTAGGCATTCTTTAAGGCATTAGGAACTAAGTGAGCCATATTGTAATAATAGTACTGTAGATGGAGCTCTGTTGCAGCCTGTGGCAGTGTGACCTTCATTAATATGTAGAGATACATTGCAGTTACATTGTCAGCACGCATCATACATTGTACTTAGGGAAAGTATTCTTGAAAACTGATATGAAGAATCAAGGAAAGCTGCTATTAATAGCTGCCTGATTGTGAGAGAAGTAACACAACCCCAGCACGCAGTGATCTGCTTACAACTAATGTTTGGAAGATGCATCAATACCATGTTATTGTGTAGAGAAGCTGCAGACATTACTATAATCTCCGACTCATCAGTAGGCAATTAAAGGGGATGTTTAGTCTTTTTATAAGTATACATACATACCTATAAAGGTTATGAGCAAAGTATAAATAGTTTATCCAGGGTGTGCATTTATTTTAAACTCTTATTACTGTATATAGCTCTTTGTTATGCATAGGCACAGCTCTGTTTTATTTTACTACAGATACAGGTTGTATCATGTAGGCAGCAGAGCATAGTGACGGTCCTTTATTGTTCCTTTTGCTGATGTTCATCAAGCTGCTTGGAACCAGGGGTCTCCAAACTTTTCAGTATAAGGGCCCCCTTACATCCAGGGGTGCCTAGCAGAGTCCCCCATTACATCCAGTGGTGCTTAGCAGAGTCCTCCCTTACATTCAAGAGTGCACAGCAGAGTCCCTTCTTGCATCCAGGAGTGTACATCAAAGTCCCTCCTTACATCCAGGAGTGCACAGCAGGGTCCCTCCTTAAATCCAGGATTGCACGGCATAGTCCTTCCTTACATCCAGGAGTGCACACCAGAGTCCCTCCTTACATCCAGGAGTGCACAGCAGAGTCCCTCCTTACATCCAGGAGTGCACAGCAGAGTCCCTCCTTACATCCAGGAGTGTACAGTAGATTCCCCCTTACCTCTCAGGTGTAAATGCAGCATGGTGGAAGTTGGGAGGTAGCGCAGGTCTGGATAGAGGAAGTTCAGTCCTATAAATACTAGGGGTGGTCAAATCATGTGATTGGTTGATAGGATGCTGGCAGTCTTAGCAATCTACCCTGATGGATGGTGGGGGGGCTGCTCTGGGAACCGGGGTCTTAGCTGGCTGGCAGTGGAAATACTGGTTTCACATTATGGTAAACGGACTGGTGCAATCAACTGCCAGCCAGTCAGGGTTGCTAAGGACTGGAGAAAATCTTGTAGCGGGCTGGATGGGGCCTGTGGGGTGTGGTTCGGTGACCCCTAGCTTAGACAGGTAGGAAACCAATATCTCTGTGACTAGTTAATCATTATTTTAGCAGTTTATCAGAAGTGGTGTACTCAATGACTGATATACTAATGAGAAAGAATCTACAAAACTATAGTCACAAAAATATGTAACAGCTAGAATGTAAAAATGGGAAAGTCCCATCAAAATAACTTTCAGGTTTACTATAATTGTTAGCTGAGAATATTATATAGTTTTCTATAGCCATAGTTTTCTCTCTCTGGAATTCAGCTTTAGGTGTCATGGACACAGGCACATAAGACCATAGGACATTAGGACGTAAATTGTGGCCGCATTTCTGCTCCTTAGATACACAGCTGCTGCGTACAGCCGCTCATAGCAGTAAAAGGGTGTAGACAGCTAAACATGGGTTTATGCCACTACTTGTGTAAACCCGTGCATTTGTAAAGCCATACACCCCTGGACACAGAATAGCTGCGCCCAGATCTGTATGCCCCTATTCATGCGTGGTTTACACAAGTAGTACTGTGACAGTAGCACCCTGCAGGTGCCTACCTCTATTCATTACTGTGGGTGGCTGTATGCCACAGCTGTGTATCACAGGAGTGGAAATACGCCCACAATTTACATTCTACGGCTTTATGCAGCCATATCCATGACGTGGACTGAAGTGGACCTGGTTGCAGTAATTGCTCAATAGCATTACAGCTCATGTTTGGGCTTTGTCAGACTTCAACATTCACCAGAACTATGACAAACTAAATGCAAACCCTTTTAGGACGTTTAACTGGTATACAAGTTTTTATCCTCAGCTGTCTATCAGGCAGTCCTTTCGATTATTGTTCCACATGTGACTTTCAAGGAGTTCCCTCTAATAGATAGGCAGTTTCAAACTACAGAGTGATCTTGGTTTGTGCCCTTTTCTCCATCTCTGAGAAATTGCTCTGGGCAATCCAGTACTACTAGAAGTGGGCCTTATAGGTCAATGCAACATTCAACAACGTTGTCCCTTCTGGGCTGCATTGATTGAGTACCGCACAGTTATCAAATAGATGACGGTCATTCATCAATTCATTCTCATAGCGTATTTCCTATTTCAGGGATATTACACTGTCTGTTTAGGTCACTGTGGGTCTCATGTAAGAAAAAAGGCTTCTAATAGAAGCACACTTTTGTTGCTCATGTAGCAATCAACTAGCTGTTGCTTTTGTTTTTTTTGTTTGTTTTTACCTGTATTGGAAAGGTGATTGGTTGCTATTAAAAATAGGGATTGCTGCCCTCAACAATGTACTCACAGCCTTGCTTAACCTAACTCAAAGAGCATCACACTGCTAAACACATGGCAGAGGTTTGGGGGTAATACACGCTACCGTATGGCATTTGTAACAGTGGCATGCCTCTCCTGTTAATGGTAAACCACCCAGAGGAGGGCTATGCAACATCAACATTGAAAATGACTTGAAAGACCATTTCAAACATGACCTGACTACGGCCAAAGCTCCGTGGGAAAGAGAACATTACACTCTTGACTCAAAACAGTGGACTGCTACCTTCAACAATGTACCCACAGTCTCGCTTAACCTAACCCAAAGAGTATCACACTTCTAAACACATAGCAGAGGTTTTGGGATATTGCACCCTACTATATGACATACTTTATATAACCATGGCATGCCTCTCGTATTAATAGTAAATAAACCATCTAGAGGGGGGCTAAGGAACATGAACACTGTAAATTAATTGAAAAGCGCCATTTTTTGTCTACCAAATCCTAGTTCCAATAGCAGAACTGCAATATTTATATAACTGAGATACACCTTGTGTTGCATTGTTGCACACTAATGTCTGCATGGTTGACTTTAACATTGGGACACTGCAGAGTTTTGTGGAGTCACTACTATGGCTTAGTTGATATTATGAAGATCCACTGCGTTCATATTTCTATTTTTATGGCCACTGTTTTTAAACACTTTTTTCCCCTCATCTTTACCAACTAGACATATGCAGACTGTAACTGCCAAGAACTGGTTGCATTTTGTTAACCTTCATCTCTTTGAGGATCAGTGGATCTCAGTTGCCAATACCTTAATGCTCCTTAGGGTGGCTTTGAGACGATGTTAGCTCAGTCTTTTAAAGTTCACTTAGCATTGTATTCCCAAGAAATGTCATAAAGCTGAAAGTTCCGGTAATTTA
The DNA here is from genome assembly GCF_000935625.1 of Nanorana parkeri. Taxonomy (NCBI): domain Eukaryota; kingdom Metazoa; phylum Chordata; class Amphibia; order Anura; family Dicroglossidae; genus Nanorana; species Nanorana parkeri. Next base: position 147,442 of record NW_017307974.1, on the reverse strand, counting down.
CTTTTTTCTGCTAAATTTATTTAAGACCTTTTCAGGGCATAAAGTTCAGTTTATATTATAGTGCACAAATATCATGCCCAGGCTCAGCTAACAGAACAAAGTAGTTGTAGGTTAAAGCCCATCAACACAATCATTTCAACCCCCTCCTATCCCTCTCTAACTAATCGCTGGATGAGAAAAAAATATGTAAAAGCTTTAATCCCATGATGCTTAGGTCCCGAGTCTTTTCTCTTCCTTAGTGTGTCCACATTACTGCCTGCATGACATAGATACTTCCTATTGGTTTTCCAGTGGAGTCCTTTCAGGATCCAGAAGAGGAATAACATTATGAAAGGGGATGGTAGGGGACCAGTGGTCTTTGCCTGCATCTACAGTGCTGTATTAGTGATCCCCTCCACCCAGAGGCAGTGGGGCGGGAGCTAGACAAGGGATTTAGGTGATTGAAAAAAATTCTGGGATGGTTAGAGGGGGGTGGGAGGAGGGAAGAAGTTATCCCAAAAGTGGGCTTTAAGCACAAATATACCTAATTCATGA
>NW_017307974.1:142638-146822 GCF_000935625.1 Nanorana parkeri | reverse complement strand
CACAGTGTATTAGTTCACCATGACAAAGCTGGTAACCAGCGTCCCTTGTTACCACCTTACCAGGGACACTGATCTCCAGGCAGCAAACTCTCCCGTGTGCTCCGGGAGTCTCCCGCTCCCGGCCGCCCTGGACAGAAACACTGCTTTTTCTTTTTTTTCTTTATTATGACACGGAGCCGTGTCATGAATAGAAAAAAAAAGTTTTTGCCCATAGGAATGCATTGCTAGATTCCTATTGGCTATTTCAATTTGCAATAGCCGATAGTAAACTAGCATTGCACCCGCTCTCTGCTGCAGTTCTCCATCAGGTCCATCAGCAGAGGGCGGGTACAATGCTAGTTTACTATTGGCTATTGCAAATTGAAATAGCCAATAGGAATCTAGCAATGCATTCCAATGGGCAAAATAATTTTTTTGCCCATATACGGCTGAAATCAGCCGTACCAGCCTGAAGTGAATAGCCGAACAGCGTTCGGCTCACTTCGCGTTGGTCTTTCACTCGGCTGCCTACGGCAGCTTAGTGAATAGACCTCTAAGAGTTTGTTCACACGTATATAATCTTTGGGCCAATTTTTTTCAGGTCATCTTGACGTTTGGATAGGATTAAGTTTGGATAGAGTAGGAGTGGGTGAGGACATTTGTCTCTGTTTTTTTCTTTTTTTGCTGTGTCCAAGTAAAATAAATGTTCTGTCTCTTTGCTCATTAGCACTGAAAGTAAGATGGCTTAAAGCCTCTGTACACCAAAAAGCTTTTACAGTCACCTTGGTCTGTGACTTTATGCATCTATCTAGAGCTGAACCATGATGTTATAGTCCACATACAAGTTTGTTCCAATGTATAGTCAGTGTAGAACAGAAGATGGTACATAAAGCCAACACAGTTCAGAGGCTAAACCTTGCCGCTCAAACCAGATGCTAATCATTGTGCCAGTCCAAGAAAATAAGCAATATAACAAATTAATCACATGCTACCAAGTCCATATAAATCTTATTTTCCTCTCTCTAAAGAGAGGATGAAGGAGGCAAGGTTTAGACCCTAAAACACACTGGCTTTGTGCACCATCTTCCAAATGATATTGCGTAATAAACTTGACTATAACATCATGGTGTGCTACTTCAATTATAACTATCTATTCCAGGATTTATTGCTTTGTGTGTCTCTAGGAAGATTCATCCTCTCTATTTGTTCTGTTGACCATTGCCACTGAGACAGGAAGTGATAGGAAATCCAAAATTTTACATTTGTCACCTGAACAGGAATAGAGGACATTTTTCAGTAGGGACACCAGTTTTGGTGACAACTGTCTAGCAGTGATACGTTCTGATCAAGTCACTTAAATATACAGTAAGTGCAATGTTATTTATTAAAGTGGTTTTATCTGTTCTCTCCAGTGTGCTCTTTTTTCTGTTTTTATTGATACATCTTCCAGTCTATGGTTATATACTATAGCCTTAGTAGTCTACAGAAGACCTACTGGTAGCCTGGTGCAGGTGGCAGCGGCCCTTCGCGATGGCATCAGAGAGGCCCGGGGGGCAATTGCCACCCTGCCCCCCGGCCCAGTCCGCCCCTGCCTTCCACCAACAATTTCTCCATCTTCTCTTCTACATCCCTGATGTTGGCTTTGATTCTCCCTCCTGTACTGTAGTGAAAGTACAGCATTCATTAAATAATGTCAAAGTGCTTCCATGCCTTTTTGTTATGATCATTATCATTTCACAAAAGGCTTAATTTGTATCTGATTTTTAAATATAATATTTTGCTTTTGCAAAAAGTACCAGCAATTGAAGAAGACAGACTACCAACATGACCTTCACTGGGGCTGCTGTTTCACTTACAATAAATGTGATGATAGGCTTTTTGCATTGGAGCTTGAAAACTGTTGAAGGCTAATTAATATAAGGGGATAAGTCAGCGCTGTCACTTGGCAGAAAGGTTTAAAACAATCAGATATTTTTAGTCTTGCACAATCCATAGATCAGAAAAGGCTTTTCTAGGTATTTAAAGAGAATTTTGAAATGTTTTAAAGCTGAGCTCTGGGAGTTCATCTTTACCCCCACGGACACTGCAAGGGTTAAATGCTCATTTTTGCCCGGAGTAGGATATTAGGGTGTAATACTTACTATTTCCTCACTCCGTCAGGCTTCAGTGTTCTCATCTTCCAGATGATTCAGATTGTGGGTGGTACCTTGCTGTCCACTCACACAATGCAGGGATGTTGACACTGCTTTGTACTTGATGACATCAGCTTGCTACTGCCGTCCAGAGGCTTCAGGGGACTCGTCGCACAAATGTAGTGAGTCTGTTAGAGTGAAGAATAAGGTGAATATTGCACGTTATTACTCTCTCTGCCCCTAGGCAAACATGAGCATTTAACCCTATCAGTATTCAGGGGGGGAGGGGGGGGGCGGAGATGGTGCCCACTATGGGAGCTTTAAAGGATATCTAAAATATCCACTTTGACACCTGGAAATCCTATGGTATTTGCACCCTTGAAGACTTGTGGGATGGGAAGTCTCTACAAAAATGGTCTGCTTTATCAACATCTTCCATCTAATATAGGGGTGAACTCATCTTGCAGTTTCTGGAGGATTCCCACCCAAACCATAGAGGCATTTCCCTCTTCTATGTTACCTCCCTCCATCACCCTGATTTTACTAAAACAAACACTATGCTCAAATGGGAGAAAGATCTAGGAAATAACTTCTCTGACAGTGGAAAACAGTGTGGTAAAGCAGGATCTGTAGTTTATATCTTCTGGTACTGTAAATCCTTAAGCTCCTATTGGCCCTCAGTGTTTAACCTTATATCTGAGGTAGTGTGCAGCGTGTTTCTCCGAACCATAGAATTGGCACTTTTGCATATCTTAAGAATAGACAGGACACAGAACGTGACCTCCTCCAGAACAATGTAAAGTTGTGGCAGATGTCAATCCGACTTGTCAAATGAAGCGCATGATAGTCCTTAAAAACAGGAAATGGGCTCTTTACTGTAAAGCTTGGCAAGTGTAGATTGTCGATCCCAAATATACTGTATATCATTGGAAAATGTCTGTGACCAAATGTTTCAATTTTGATTTATTGTTCTGAAGATGTCCTTTTAATGAGGGAGGCTTTCTGTTTGTTATCTTTTTCTTTCTTCTTCCCTCTCTTTTTTCTCTAACATTTGTTCTTATCTTTTTCATCTATTTCTTAACATCTTTCAAGCATCTCTACTCCCAGATTTTTCAGCCAAATGTTCTCTCTTTTTTTGTTTGCATTCCTAATCTATTATATAACTTGTCTATGGCTAAATGTTAATGTTCTGCTGAGGAATTATTATTTTTATAGTACATATATTGTCTGTCTGACCACTTATGAATGCAGTTTTTTTTTCTATGCCTGTTGTAAAACCCAATAAAAATGTATTGGAACATAAAGGATATCTAAACCAACACAGATAACAGGGTACTTTAACCTCCACATACAGAAAGGGTTCTCGACAGTAAAAGCTATACAAATGTTAAATAGCCTTTTGCTAAAGTTTTTTCTAGCCAACTTAATACAGTTCTATAAAAATGGAATGGATGTGTTTCTAAATGCACAAAATATAACTGCCTATTAATATTTATAAGAAATACCATTGTAGATTGTTGATCCAGAGTGTATATAATTGCCTGTATGGACAAGGAAGATTTTTATTCTTTGTTACAGCAAATTGAATCATGTTTTCCCTTCTCCTGGATTATTTGTGGGTTTGGGGTTCTGAGGATGCAAGTTTTTAATGTGATTATTTTTGTCTTGATGGACACGTGTTTTTTTAATAACCTATTTAAACTATGTAGTGAATCAAATCCAAACCTTTTATGAGAACACACATTTAAGAGAAACCATTATATAGTTTATTTAAATACATACATCAAACACAGCCGTCTTTATATCATTTCATATTCATTGATCATAATCATAGTCAATTTGTGTGGATACTCGCTGTGTGGTACGCTCACGGTAACAATTGGTCTAGTATGTAGTGAATCAGATCTGCTGATGAGCATGCACACCAGCTGAATCTTCAGTCCTTCAGTAAAATGACAGTACTGCACAATCATAGATTAGTTGTTTTCTACATTTAGCCCTGCTTTGGGCAGGCAGAGCTAAATGTGCAGCAGGGAAGCCATCGCTTGTTTTTTACAAGTGATCTCGGTAAAG
>NW_017307974.1:119922-142624 GCF_000935625.1 Nanorana parkeri | reverse complement strand
GGGGAGTTTGGCAGGTAGGGGGGCACATTGAGGAACCTGGCCTTGGGGCAGCAGAGAGAATAAATCTGGCCCTGCTTGTATACATTTCTAAATGGAAAAAATAGTATTGATAAATCTAATACTGTATTAGCACAAAAAAATTACGTAAGACATAAAGTATCCATTTACATACAATGTCCTCCAAGTACAATATATTTCTTTTGAACAGGACCATGGCCTTTGCAATAAATTGCTTGGGATTTTATATTCCATTATTTATTAGTGTGAAATATTTATAAGATGTGTACAAGTTCAGCCCCAAGGAGAACAGAAACAGTAACAGATTTTCACATATTCTTTAGATGCAAAGGAATTGCCTCCTGATGTAAATGTCTTACTATAAGGTCTCTGAGAAGTGCAGCTAGAAACAATCTTCTTACTCATTTTTAATTGAAAAATGTTAATTATCTGCCTTTTTATTTATTTTTTTACTTTTATTACAGGTATTTATATAGCACTAACAATTTACGCAGTGCTTTACATTGAAATCAGTCCCTGTCCTCAAGGACCTTAAAATCTAAGGTCCATACTGCACACACATGCTAGGGACATTTTATACAGTAGTCAATTAACATTTCAGCATGTCTTTGAAGTGTGGTAGGAAACCAGAGTATCCAGAGGAAACCCATACAAGTACAGGGAGAACATGATAACTCCATGCAGATATTGTCCTGACCAGGATCCCCAGTGCTGTAAGGCAGAAAGGCTAACCACTAAGCCACTAAGCTGCTGTTTACATGTTTTGAAAATGTGTTATATAATGTTTACATTGTTTATATCAATTTTGATATGTAAACCAGGTGATTCTATTACATTTCTAATAAGAAATCCCAGCAATGCCTACATGCTTGTTGGTCACCTGTGCAAAACTGACTAAACCAGGTGCCCCATCTCTTCTAAGATATAGATATATATAGATAGAGATATATATATAGATAGATAGAGAGAGAGAGAGAGAGATTTGCTTCCTCAACCTCTGTAATAAAGACTAGGCACTTCTGGTCTCTCTCCTTGTGCAGGGTGACTGGTTTTGTATCCACCCCCTCCTGTGGTTCTCTACAGGCAGCCAGTAGTGGGAGGAGTTTATAAATCCCTTCCACAGCTCTACTCTTTGCTCTTTTGTTCTTCAGCACAGCAAAGTTGTCACTGCTACTTTTATATATTTTCTAGCGTTTACAAAGATGTTTGGTGCATACAAAGGAGATTTATATTTTTTGTGGCTATCGAGAAATATATTTTAACAAAAATGTTTGTTCCTGGAGTTCAGCTTTACTTTTGTGTTTTCCAGTGACTCCAATGCATTTAGCCAAAATAGAAGTACTGTATTTTGCAGAAATCCCAAAATAGTCTACATTTTAGTCTAATTGAAAATGTTTACATCACTTATTACTAGTTCTAAGGATATAATTTTCCCTTTATTCTAGGAAAGTGAAAAACCTCCTTAATTTTTAAATCAGCTTTAAAAGAGAACAAGCTTAATTTAATTGGCTGGTCAATGCACTTTACTTCTAAACAAGACCTACAGCATTCCTCATGAATACTGAACATGCCCACAGAACGGCAAGCCTCCCCTGCACACAGGCAACCAGCACACTTTAGCCTTGTCATGTATAGATATGCCAATAAATAATAGAACAGTCTCATTCAGCGTGATAGATTTGGTCTATTTCTAACATGTACCAGCATTTTGTATGCACTTACTTCTAATGTGGTTGCTATGCTACAAGTACCCATCATTAGGAGTTGCCATGACAATACTAATATAAACCCTTTTTGTTACTTATAAGCAAGCTATGTTTCCTTTCCACTGATTCTGGAGCGGTCTTGCTTTCACTATTTGGGAGCAGAATATGCATATTTGATATCTTACATCAAAGACTTATATATTCTTAACTGCCCACAGAAGACAGTCGTAAAATAAAGGTTTGCTGATCACCAGGATGGTTTGTCCTATTAGATTAGCTGAATCGAAACCGGTGGAACGGTGGTGTTAATCCTTTTTTTATGTCCTTATTTACCTCGGCAAGGCAGTTGGGTTAGTTCCTTTTCAGAGATAATATAAATTTTGCTCTCACGTGGTGAAAACATTTTCCTCTGATGCCTGGAGCTAGTTTGCATTGTGCACTTCCAATTTTGATTTGCCAAAAGGCATTAGGATTTTATTTAGCCTCTCTGTGATTCTCGAAAGAATATTAAAACGACCCATGTGCTCCGTACTCCCTGACTAGATGTGGCACTTCGGAGATGCTAAAGGCTGCAAGAGTCCACCCCAGAGGGGGTTGGTTTGTCTACAGCTAAAGGGTCAGACATCCACATCTGATGTTTCAGTTCTTGGTAAATGCTGATGAGTTGCATTGCCTAAATCTTTCCTTAATCCCTCAGGGACTCCAAGGGTGATATCTTCCTGATGTAGTCACTGGCTCTCCTCCCCTTGCTTTAGAGTCTTATTCCTCCTACTACATCTAGGTAGGCACAATTCTTTGGCCACATTCTTCAAAATATAAGACTAAGTTATAACTTAAAGCGACACTAAAGTCAGGAGTTAAATCTTTAAAATGCTTTCAAGTACCTTAAGTATTAACAAAAATGTAACTTATTTGTGTATCACTCGGCTGTAGATCATCAAATCATCTCTGAATTGGTGCTGACACTGTCCTTCCTTCTGGAGCGTGGCTACTTTTCTTCCCCATGGTCCCTGGGTGAGCCACTCCAAGCTCACTCCCGTGATGGACTACAATCTCAATACATATTAGTAAACTAAACATGAGATTTGAGATTGTAGCCCATCACGGGAGCAAGCTTGAAACGGAGGCTCATTTACGACACACAGTGGGACCATGGGGAAGAAAAGTAGCCCCCCTCCAGAAGGAATGACAGTGTCAGCACCAATTCAGAGATGATTTGAGGATCTACAACCGAGTGATATACAAATAAGATATATTTTTGTTAAAAGGGTACTTGAATGTATGTTTAAGATTTAACTCCTGACTTTAATGTCTCTTTAAAGTATAACTAAAAGCAAAACTTTTTGTTTGCATTTGAATAGCTCTTTAAACCTGACATTTGTAAAATACATCAACACTTTCACCATTGGAAGAGCTAAGATCAGGGGCTACTCTACTTCTTACTTTTACCAGCAAGTACATCATGGAAGTACAACTACCCTTTAATTACCCCTCTCTTTGGTATGTATTTATGGCATTATGGAAGAGACAGAGATAACAGTCCAATGAAAGTCTAGTGAACTGCAAAGCGTAGAATAGGTAATTAAAAAAAGGGGCTGTTTATGTAATCACATAGGATAAGCAGTGTTTTGGGCGTGACATGAAATGATTGTAATTAAATCTGGCATAAGTTTCTAAAAGTCAAAACAGTGATTCACCCTAAAACAAAATAGGAGACTTAGTAACAACAGCAATTCAACAATTTTCTCAGCTTTCTGTTTGGCTTTGTTCTTCTGTATATACAAATATCCAACAAATGTAATTAGAATTACATCTGACCCAACTTCCTCCTTCTGATTAGTCATCCACTCCAACTTAAACTGCTGCAATACATTTCCTTTCAAGCTGTTCATGAAAAATAACTCTGCTTTAACTAAGAAAATAAGCAAGAGATTTAAAAAAAATGAAGAGTAGTTCAGATCACTGAATGTAATAATATTATAAATAAATATAAGCGTTAATGAATGAAATTGAGTTTAATAAAGCACTGTGAATCACAAACTTATATAAAATATTTGTTTTCACCTTTTTATCAAATTGTTTGTCTTTTGTGCAATCTCAGTGCTGCTGGTCTTCTGTAACCACTTTCTGTCTATATGCACTTCAATCATGGCTTGTATTAGATTTCTCAGGGAGGACTTCATAATGGTGACAACAGTGGATCATGTCTGTGTAATTTGTGTTGAAATTGCCCCTTGTAGTCTCAATCTGAAGCCTGTGTGGCATGGTGACAATTAGCAGATAAAGATAGTGTTGTCACCTTATACAGGAAGTGCCTGAAGGAGGACCTAAATGGCATTATTGTCAGGTTTTGTTATATTTGTTAATGCTGTTTCTGTAGCCAAATTAGATAATTGTCCTTAGTTCCTGTCCAATCACTGAGACAGGAATTGAGCAAAATCTCTTAAAAGGGAGGCACGGACGCAAATAAAATGTTTTTCTGTAGTGCAGTCTTCAGGGATGAGAGCTTTCTGTTTTTATTTCTGTGTTCCCAGTGGGGAGATCTCACTTCCAATGTGGTCACAAGGAGAGGAAGTTTGCTGGTATCATTCAAACTAGGTGATAAAATACATGGGGTGTTGCAGAAAACAGAGGGTAAAACAGAGGGTGGTAGAGATGTGCATTTGTTTCGGAGAAACTTGCTGAGTCACGAAATTCCATTGATTTGGTGGTTCGTCTGAATCCCAAATTACGAATTTCTTATAAGCCCAAATATACTACAAATATATTCAGGCATATAGTAATTCCGTCCAAGATGGCGGCGCCCCTACATGAGCATGACATTACCCAACGCCGGCGTCATTTGACATCAAGTGCCCTGCCTCCAAGATGTTGGCACAATGCGGCTGTGGCCAATAATGGCCGCAGTGCTTTCTGTTTATTAAATGTGTGCTTTTGGATTGGGAGGTTCATACCTTCGAATCCGAAATAGCATAATTATTTGTTTCATCAAACGAAGCGAAATGAAAAGGTTTTTCCATTTTTTTGTTTTTGTCCAAAACAATTTTTTATGCTGAGCACATGTCTATAGGGTGGTGTGTTGCGGTGCCTTCCATTTTAAATGGCATCCCAACACATTAACACTCACTGTACATTTAACAACCTGAAAAATACAATTTTTGCACAATCTCCTCTAGATTTACCAAAACTATATGTGGACCTCCCCAGACAATCCAATCAATTTGTATCAATCAGCCCAACCCTACATTGTAAAGCCGTAGAAATTGTCATGTGTGTAGTGAGCTCTGGGCAGCATACTTGCATTTAAGGACAACAGACAGATCTGAAAAAAATAGTGCAGGTGCATTCAAAAATGCATTGCAGTGCCCTATTCAAAATTAATGGGATGCCTTACAGCATCCCTAAACACCACAACAAAAATGGAACATATTTCAGGACTGTACCAGTCCTTAGATGTAGTGGCTGCATTAGTTTTCATTTTTCAGGCTAAGAATATGTTCAGCACGTACAGAGAATTACCTGTTCATCCTGATAGAAATCCAGTGGCCTTGTCACTCCCTTTGAGCTTCAAAATAAAGCACAAAGAATCTTATATGATGTTTGTATACTGCTAGTTCCTTCAATCCACCATGTAATCGAGATGAACAAAAGACATATTTAATGTCCTAGGTGACTACTATTGCTCCCTCTATAGATAGTCAGGGTTGTAACTACAAATCATGGGCACCATAGTAAAATTGTGGACCCTCTGGCTAACTCTCTCTGTTGCAGCTGGCAACTGTGGCAATATGTGTCATTGATCTTCATATTAAGTATGTAACAAGGACAGGCAGCAGGAGAGCTCAATTTTAAGTGGTATTAGTGATTTCTGCGTCAGGAACTTGCGTTTTTCCTGCAGCAGAAATCCCTAAATTGGCGTTTTCAAATGGCAGCTGTCACCTAAGTTAATGATCAGGTGACAGCAGTTGCATGTAAACGCCTGAACACTGCATGTAATGATATGTGATATGTTTCCATTCAGTTAAAGGAGTGTGCTTTTCACTCACCTCATAGTTCAGTTTCATTGTCACAGGTCGGCTCAGTAGATCGGGAAGTGAGCGAACACATACTGGCGTTCGCTCACTTCTGGATCCTGTCACGGCTCTCTGCCGTGACAGGGGAGTGGCTGGATTCCCCCCTCCCCGCTCCGATCCTCCAGCGCTGACTGGCGGAACGGATGGGGGAAGGGGCAGCTACAGCTGGCTTTGCCTCTAGATTGGCAGAGCCAGCTGTCACTCACGCAGCTGGGCGGATCCAGACATAATTGCCGGGATCCGCTTCAGCAGGTTAGCCATGGATGGTTAATCAGTACAACTGCAACATTTTCATGCCGTTAAACCTAAAAATAATGAATTTGATCTTGTCCTGTAAATATGAGTGTGAAGATTACTGTCAAATGCAATTCTCCCGCTTAAAATTAATATTCTTAAGACGTCCGCTGTGTCAGAGGCACGTATCTGTCTCACGAGTGGTTAAACACACCCTGAATATTCTACACTTGAACTTCCAAAATCCTGCAGGAAGCGTCTTAAGTAGTTTGACTCTCAGCCGACATATTTGTTGCCACATATCACGCCATCATTTTATTTTCAAGATTCGGCTCGGTGCGGAAGGCTTTCCTTTCATTATAATATGTATAAATCTCATAAGAAAGATGTGAGTGGAATTTGCCTGATGTATGCAGATCATTTGGGCTGTTGAGTCGTTTTGACTAATAACAGCTCTAAATCATTTATGCAAAATTATAGCTTTCTCTCTCTCCATGTACAGAATAAAGTACATTTAAAAATCAATCAAGCTGTGCTTGTACTGGCCTACCTTTATGAACACTAGGTACTACACAACGTACATTTTGTGACACGTTTAATTAGCTAAATCTAATATTTATAGGCATCTAGCAAACTATTTACACAGAAAGCGTGTCAGTGATCCGCATCTTAATTACGATGTAATATAATATTCATAGCTCTAATAATCAACTTCATTTTAACAATTACATTGTTTCCTGAGCTCCCTCAGGGATTTTCCATGATTGACCTAAATATTTTCTTCTTGAATGTGTCAACAGGAAATTGGAAAAGGCATAACCCATTTGAGTCACTTATAAACTGGCTGTGAGCATTACGGACTAACTACGTGACAGCTTCGCTGCATAGGGCTCCGTGAATTTAACTAGCCACTGGGCATGCTGCCTGCCGCTATACACATGGAATAAAACACAGGGAACGACCACAAATAGCATCAGGATAGCTTGCAGCAAACTGTTTTCTTTCCCAGGGGGCCATAATGTGTTCAGAAAATAGATGGATAGATGGACTGATGGTTGGACTGATTAACTCATCTAATAACGGTCACCTTTTTTTTTTTCTTTTTTTTTTAAAGGCTCTTCAGATAGATAGATTCATCTATTCTGATCATTTGGATAAGATGATCCAGAAAGGACAGGACTCTTTCTATGTTAGGTAAGATAAATAGTGAGGAATAAGACACATAGATAGATAGATAGATAGATAGATAGATAGATAGATAGATAGATAGATAGATAGATAGATAGATAGATAGATAGTCATAGAAAGATAAATACAAAGACAGATACAAAGTGACATTACATACATACATACCTACATACATGCTAGAGAATGATTAATATATAGGGAGAGATAGGCAAATAATAGATAGAAGGATAAAAGCATACATACATACATATATACATACATACATACATGCATACATACATACCCTGTTTCCCCGAAAATAAGACCTACCCCGAAAATAAGACCTAGTGTGTTTTATTGAGCCAAAAAAAATATAAGACAGTGTCTTATTTTCGGGGAAACACGGTATAACATACATAAATACATACATACATAAAGACTGTAGCTAGATCAATATATAGTGCTAGATAGATGTTTTGGATAGATAGATAGATAGATAGATAGATAGATAGATAGATAGATAGATAGATAGATAGATAGATAGATAGATAGATAGATAGATAGATAGATAGATAGATAGATAGATAGATAGATAGATAGATAGATAGATAGATAGATAGATAGTCATAGAAAGATAAATACAAAGACAGATACAAAGTGACATTACATACATACATACCTACATACATGCTAGAGAATGATTAATATATAGGGAGAGATAGGCAAATAATAGATAGAAGGATAAAAGCATACATACATACATATATACATACATACATACATACACACATACGTACCCTGTTTCCCCGAAAATAAGACCTACCCCGAAAATAAGACCTAGTGTGTTTTATTGAGCCAAAAAAAATATAAGACAGTGTCTTATTTTCGGGGAAACACGGTATAACATACATAAATACATACATACATAAAGACTGTAGCTAGATCAATATATAGTGCTAGATAGATGTTTTGGATAGATAGATAGATAGATAGATAGATAGATAGATAGATAGATAGATAGACAATAGATGCATAAAAAGATAAATAAAAACATAAATGCATACTGTACATACATACATATAAGGTACTGTAAATCGATCAAAATATAGAGATAGATAGAAAGATAAAAGACAGATAGAAGGATAAATAGATAGATACATACATACATACATAATGTAGATAGGTCAATAGATAGTGAAAAAATAGATACAATGATAGAGAGTAGACTGCCTGTAAGTTGAGATAAAAAAATAAGAAAGGGCATAGTGTCTGTATTGTCTCTACAATCCACATGGATTCTGTCATTGGACCATACGGCTCCAAAGTCTACAACTTGTTAATAGTGCAGAAAACAGTAGGTCCCCCTGCACTCCTTACAGCACTTCCGGTCCAAGTGAAAATAGTAGTGCTTGCAGTGACAATCACGGATGGCGCCGTGTACAGTCAATGAACAATAGAAATCACCAGCACTCAGCAAATGAAATTCAAAAAAAGTTAATTTATTTGGACTAAACGTCACACATATCGCATCATCCAACGCTTCGGGACCACGCAGGGTCCCTTCATCAGGGCAGAGATGTGACCGTCACATCAGGGCAGAGATGTAACTGTCACATCTCTGCCCTGATGAAGGGACCCTGCGTGGTGCCGAAACGTTGGATTATGCGATATGTGTGACGTTTAGTCCAAATAAATTTACTTTTTTTGAATTTCATTTTCTGAGTGCTGGTGATTTCTATTGCTAATAGTGCAATCACATGCTGCGCACACAAAGACATCAAAGTCAGGGCCATCAGAAACTTCTGCAAACATACAAATATTGTGTGCAGGTCTACATATTCACGCTGGTGGTGTAATGAAGGTGGTAGCATGGCTTGGCCCATACTGGTGGTGATAGTTTCAGGCCCATGTATACCTTAAGTCCCATTGTAGTTCTGTATTATTATTCTTAACTTTGCTGTAACTTAAGTTTCTCATCACAGCATCTAAGGAAAGCTCTGTATTCCAAATCTTATCACCGACAATTCTATTTCAATAGCTCCTTCTGCGTTTTATCTCTTGTTTTTCAGTGACATAATTCAAATGTTGCTATTATCTTTGCTGATATGATGGGAAAAAAAGAAAACAAACATTTCTAAGAAATAAAACAATAGGATATGCTTTGCTTTCACTAGACAGCTTGTTTGATTGTGCATACCTACCGTATACTTACAAGCGTGATTCCATTAGGCTTAGGAAGACATAAGGTGCTGAAGATTGTACATTCCACTCTGAGTTGCAGAAATTCTAATGTATTATCTCCAGCTGCTCTATTCATTTACCCTAGAGCACATTACTGTATCAGCGCAGCACCCGATACATTGATAAGGAAAGCCAAAAAAGATTAAACCATTCTGCTGTTTCCTAAGCCGCATCTGTATATAAAATGAATTGGGTTTTGTTATCACAATATGGCTTATTTGACTTTAATATAAATGTTCTCTAGCTGCTTATTATAGTTGGATTGTGGTCTATCTAGCACACCTAGCTATAATGCATTTGAAGTTCTGAAATGGGATTCTAACTTCTTCTTCAATAGCGATGTCTCAAAAGCCTCTCATTGGCTAGTTAGGAGTAGCAGATGTATGCTGTTCTGAAATTACTGACAAGATAGCCCTTTCCTCGCTATTTTCCATAGTCGTTCAATTTCCTCAGACCTATTGGGGGTGGTTTACTAACCTAAACACACGCACGCACTAGGTGCGTGTGATTTTTACACAGCAAAACGTATTTATCAACCAAAAAGTCTCTAAAAGCATATTTCCACTGATGCCATATATGGAAAAATCATGCACATGATGCATATATAATGCTGCTTCACAGTTTAGACAAAAATGGTTAGCTCATGCATTTACTTTCCTGCATTCATCAACGCAAGCAACACAACATAGAGCTAATTTAAACAACATCACCTTGCAATTCATGCAGGGCTTTGCACAACACACCTGCTGGGTGTGTACACACTACAAAGGTGTCTAGATTCCACCAATAGATCATGCCGGGAAAGAACACACTACAGAGATGTATACTTGTTCGTGGCGTGTTTATAAGGTTAGTAAATCAACCCCATTGACTCATTTATCTAGAATACTCATGCCCGAACAAAGGCCAACCCCAGAGAAAACGTTTCAGTTTTCCATGAAAATAGCAGGGATGTCATGGCCAATCTCTCCCACCAGGGACACAGACAAAAACACAATCTTAGTAGAGTGGGGAAGAGCTGGTGCTTTATTGCCAGCCCTGGATCATTGGGCACGTACTAAGGGGAAGGAAGGGTGCAGTTAATCGTGCAGTTATGGGGGGGGGGGGGGTTTTGGGGAGTTGGGTTTTTTTACCTGGACGTTAGGGGGGGGGGGGGATTATGGGCAGTTTGGCATCTGCGCTTTAGGTGCTGGATTACCTTGTCCTAGCACTGTTAAGAGTCCACTTCTTATTTGCAGCCTATAGTTTACTCCAAATCTTCCAGAATTTTGTAAATGCTGTCTACTGCTGCCTAATGACCTTTCTAGGTTTACACTTTAAATCAAGCTATTTTGTCACTGTGACAATGCCCTGCTGGCTTGGGGGCCTGGAGTCCCCAGATGAAGTAATTGACCAAGTATGGTCATGACCCTATTTGGCCAATGACATGAATGACATCCTTGGCTGCCCTGTTTATTTTACCATAGCAGCCAGGGAGATGTCATGTAGCAGCGGGAGTGTGGTGGGGTAACTTTGCCATTGCGAGGGGCGTCACTAATCATGATTGGCGCTAGATTTACATCATTGGGCGTTATTGATGCTGGATTTACATCAGGGGACATTGTTTTTTTTAAGGTTTTATTCTATGGTGTCTGTGTTTTTATTTACTATAAAAAAAATTGTATACCAGTGACAGGGGGTGCTAAGTACCTCTGACACATGGGGATAGAAATCTGGGGCCTCTATTTTGAAAAGGGGCTACCAGATTCTGAGGTGGGGATGTGGGGATGAGGCTGTCATGGTGCCTTGCCTGGGAAAGACGGCTTCACCCTCCTTCCTGGCAAAGTGCCCTTCCAATATAGAGGGCATGTGTCCTGGCATTATTTGAGATGGGGGGCACTTTATACTCTGCCTCTACATTGTATTTTGCAGAGATAGCAAGCTGAGTTACCTGCATTTGAACACTACTAATGGCATGCCTGAGCAAACACGGAATTAAAGTGTATCTAAACACAACACCAACATTTTATATATTGAAGCTGATCATTCCTTAGATAAGGCAGAACCATTGGTGTCCTTTTTCTTGCTCGTTTCCTTTTTTTTTTCATCTGTTGATCCTGCCAGCAACACACCTCCTGTCCTAGAGTGACATCACTCACTCACTACACTGTATCTATGCAGGAACAGTGTTGTCACCCTAGGTTGCTCTCTAGCACTACAAATATACCCCCCCATCCTCATCTATATTACATAAGGAAGAGGTGTTCTGTTGTACAGAGATAATTGCTTGCCATGACTGAGATAGTTCCGTGCACAGGCTAAAAAAAGTACTTAGTTTCAAAAATGAAAACCAATGCAGCCACCACATGTAAGGGCTGGTAATCTGCAATATATTAAAATTTTGATCTTCAGTATAGATATTCCTTAACCAGAGACAGTCTCATGATGTAACGGGAGTGGTGCATTTGTGTATAGATTAGGGATGCACCAATACCAGTGCCGATACTTGGCATTTTCATGAGAACTACCAGGGTTGCAGTGGTTGCAGCTGTGACTGGGCCCTGGTGTCCCACCAGTGTCCTGAAATCATTAGTTGATATAGTTTTAGAAAAACTGTCACATGACAATAAACAAAAATGTATTAGTTTTGCTAAAAATGTACTTGTTCTTGCAAAAATGATATTGGTACATCCATTTGTTTATATTTATAAAAACAAAATCATGCATTAAAACAGAGATGTTCAAATCCCAGGAGCTCCATTTGCTCCTTACAAATGACAGCTGCCTCCTAACTTTTGCATTTTTCTCTAGTCTAGTCTTGGAGCTCGAAAAGTATCTGTACATGTACTTTTACCGAGTACGGTACTTTGTATCGGTGCATCCCTGCTATAGATAAAGACAATAGATGCACCTGGGGAACCTCTTTACTTCTTGCTTAATGTTTGGCTGACGTTTCATTTTTCCTGACTTGTGAAAGAGCATGTTCATGTTGGCAAATAAATTAGATTCAGCTCTCCTATGTGGTTCAATTTAACAGACACGGTACCCTGAAAGAGACCTCAGTGGCTTCTTGGAATCCAAACGTATTCAATAGAAGTCAACCTTAACTTACCTAATCAGATCAGCCTAGTGTAAAAGCGCTGTGTGAGTATTCTACCGCACAACTACGCAGAGCCATGCGCTGCATCAAGACAAACAAGATGATAAATGAGATTAGAACTGACAGATCTTGAGTCATTCACCAGAGACAGCGGAATTGCCTTAAAATTAAATGGATTTAACGGAAAAGCATACTTGAACTTGCTTCTGTTAGAAAAAATCCGAGGTGGTAAACCTTTATATAAAAAGTATTATTCATTGCAAATCTACTTAAGTAGAAATAAAGATGTTAAAAGTTATTTTTATGGGGAAAAACAGTATTTGTACTTACAGATGACTTCCTGTCCAGCAAGTTGACCATAACTTTGTTTATTCATAGCAGCTAAAAAGTCTTAAGTATTTTAAAGTCTTTTCAACCCTTGGAACATTTTCAACCTAAAACATATAAGCAATGCATTTTTCATTTTCTCCGTTATTTTTAATTACTTTTCAGTTTGCTGTGATATAGTTCCTGACTGATTTCTTCCTACTTTTGTTGGGTGCCATCGATGGTCTGTCAACATAGGGAGCAGTGGCGTAACAACCGGGGGTAGCCCCTACCAAATGCATCCTGGAACCACCTTTTTCTTTATCGTACATTACAGGACACTGGATGGTATTCAGGAGCGTAGTGTTATGCTGCCCCTTTTAGGAGATATCTATGGAGGACAAGTTCTTAAAAAGTAGCTGTCCCCGCAGGGGATCCAGCCATTGCTGTCTTTGCAAAATATGAACTGTTCCAGTAAGGGACATCTGAGCATTCAATGACCAGGTGAATAAGCAATTAGAGTCCATTTCTAAAGTCTATTCAGTTTATTGGGTAAAAAACATCAAGATTTGCTTATAACTTCAGATGATCTCTGGATCTATCATTCATTTTAACATGCATTTTTTTTATTGAAGGAAATCTCTGTCTATGGATTTCCTCATCCATTAAAGGATTTAAAAAATTCCCATTTTACCAAACTTTATCAAAATTTTGCATGAGATGTGAAGGGCCAGAATTGTACATATTGCACAGGTGTCCCTTAGTTCCACTTCCAACCAGCCATTTAATGTAACACAACAAGACTGCAATTTTTATTGACTAATTTAGAGTAGATGTCTTATGCAGAACATAACATTCTCGATTTATTGAATGATGCCCAGTTATTCTGCCCTGGGCAGGTCAATGTATGCACTGCACTTCTTATTAAATCTGGGTCATATCCTTTGTGTTCATGTCAGTGCCTTGTACTTTTAGAAAAGCAATACCTTTATCTGAAATTGTCACATCCAGTTTATCCAAACCCTCAGCGGCTTTGTCTGACAAACATTCCGTAATTGCTATCTTAGTCTATGCACATTTAGCCTATTTTTACTTTGCAATATCAACGGCAGCTGCATGTTTAAAGTACCATGCATTCCAAAGCAATGTGTTCGGAGTAATTATCACAGTCTAGTCCTCAATTCTCACACTGGATTACCTATAGGTTGTGTCATAGAAGTCAATTGATATCATAGCTACAAGGTTTCACCATAAGCTCACCTATTAAGTTAATGGTACCATCATTGGTTATACATTTAAGGCGATTTTTTCTGTGTTGGATAAAGTATCAAAGAGTTAGAACTTCTGTCAGGTATGATTGCTGATTTGGATGGACAAAACCAAACATGAAGAGTCCCAATAATTAATGGTGTTACCAAAAATGTATATTCGATATAAACAATAAGCCAACATCAGCTCAAAGTGCCATTATACTCTTAACGCAAACTTCACCCTACTTAATGCTGAACTCTAGTCTCATTGTACAGTTATATCTGCTCCTCTCCTGTACTGAAATTACTTACTCTGATTCCACTTCACATTGTGAGCTTCTCACAATGTGCATTAAAAAGGGTTTAAAATAAGGTATGTATCAAAAACAGAAATTGTTATTAAATTTATTTTTAGTAAGTTGATGAGGAGTGAGAAAGGAGGGAAGAAAAAATATAAGCAGATTAAAATTCATCTTTAACCTCCCTGGCGGTATGATTTTTCATTTTTTTTAATGTCATTTTTCGGTCTTTTTTTTTCCGAATGTTTTTCGTCTTTGTCGTTTTTGTCGTTTTTTTTAAATATCCCGTCAGTTCCGCCCCCCTGCAACGTGTACGCTCGCAAGCGATGGAACCCGGAAGACGGAAGCCGGCATCGGCCGCAGAACACAGCGCGTCTCAAGGGACAAGGTAAGTAAATGCTATGCAGCTTTCCCGAGTGGTTACCGCTTATGGTATGGAAAAGTAACCCCGAGCTACACTCGGGAATACCGCCAGGGAGGTTAAAGGATAATTATGGGGAGAGTGAAAGACATTAATTCCCATAATTAGAGCCAACGTGTGACACTGAAGCTGTCACGCAACAGCTCTATGGATTGGGAACTGAGCAATCACATACCGCTGATCGCTCAGTTCCCGATCTTCTCCCTGCAGATAGCGGTGACTGCCAGTCACTGCTCCTCAAAGGGATTGCCCCTCTTCCCTCAAAGTTCCTCCAGTGCTGACTGAGAGGTAGAGCCAGCTGTCAATCAGGTGTGGCTCTGCAATGTCAGCATATAGCAGGCAATAGCCCACCATATGCTAAGTTTTGGGTCACAGGAGGACCTAGTAAAGGTCCTCCTGTGACCCCAAAGAGAACCCCAAAGAGAAGTATGACAAACATTATGGAGATTAACGTATGTACACATATTCATAACAAGCACTAAAAGAGTTTTAAATGAATCTATAATTGACCTCTCTAGCTGTGAGTATTGTAAAAGAATTCATCATCAAAAACCACAACAGGGACTCTAAAGTAAAGGGAGACTTGTGATTAAAGTGCCTCTATTGTGAAGATTAATTTTCCCACAATGGCTACAGCTACAGAGGCCAGCAAGGGCATGTTTTAAATGGCTGTTATACTCTTAGTTCAGACTATATAAATACTTTAATGTGCAAAATCTGAGCATAGGTTCAAAGTAAGCTTTAGGAGTGCTTCAGAAAATATAAATACAAAAATCAGAGCAATTCCTCACAGTAGACAAATCCCTGATGAAGGGAGACCTATAGAGCCCCCAATATGCATTGGCTTATAATTTATCCTGAATATACATTGTTGGAAACACAATAAATGATTTGGACTTTTCATGCTAGATGTGCCACGCTTGCCATCTAAATCACCTATGTCCGATCTTGAAACATCTTTAGAAGCTTCCTTTGTGTCATCAAGTGGCATATCCAGAGTTATTACTCTCAACACATACAACTTACAGTGCTTAGCAAGTACTGAATCTCCACTAGATCCATAGTCTCAACCCTATACACTCCTAGGTTTTGTTCCTGTCTGTTTCCCAGTGGGGGAATTCCCCCTTGCTTCCTGTCCCTAAGACAAAAACTGGGGGAAGTGATGGGAAACCTCTCGACCGAGGACAGAAATATCAACAAAAACACTTTAGTAGTAAATTGTGTCCGAATTACAACCTCTGTGATGCTTTTAATGCTGTCAAGTATGTATATGACCTCAGTTCCCCTTGCCTCCTGGGCTGGTGCCCAATAAAAACACCTAAAGCAATAAAAACCATAGTTCCAACCCTTCCTCACAAGTTGGGTTCATTAGTAGCATTCCGCTTTGTGATGGTATAGTGGAGGATATTTTGTATTTATTTTCTTACCATATAGTGGTGTGAAAGCTACATTCCATAAACGGCATTGTTTAAAGTGGGCCAGTAATTTAGAATGTACAGTATACATTTTAGAATGTTCCAATGGCAAGTCCCAAAATTCAAAACATTTCAGATGTATTTCATTTTGATTGATATGTAGGCCTTCTCATACTTTGGGGTTCACCTACCCATTACTTAAACCTCTCTTCTTCATAGCCACCAACTCCAGTAAGTACAGTTATGCTTTAATTTGCTTATCAATGTCTACAGTGGTAGCTTTGACCATTCTGTATTGTTTGAAAACAACTTGGTATAAACTAGAATTTCCACCTTAAATGAAATTTCTCCTAAACACCGGGTACAAATTGCAGCCGGAGGATAAAGGAATAAGTTATTGCAGTTACGTAACTCTCATCATTTCAACCATGACAAAAGCTAGCAATCTTTATTGAACTGCAAAGCTCATTGCTCCTCCTGACAGACTGTAGCTCTACTTTCCATTTATTATTTGCTAAAGTGACGTATCTCTCTGCAATAAAATGACTGGTGGCCCTACGACATAGCAGCACTTGTGAATATTGATCCGAACTGGTTTATTTTTCAAATGTTCACTAATCAGAAACATGTTCCGATTGCTCATTGGCCTTAGCATACAGCTTTCTCTAATGAGATATAATTAAAAGAAATCTGATTTAAATATTAATAACAAACTGAAATGTAATCTGCGCTTCTGTCTGCCAAGCTTCCAATCACCTACAATAGCAATGTCTATGAGTCAGAAGGTGACGTGGAGCAGAAAACTGCTACAACTAAATCTTCATTTTGAATGTACAATTACCAAGCCAACTTGGTTCCTATAAAAGACCATTTAAATAGAATAATGCCTATTAAACCCCCTCAAGAAACTTCCCTAATCTTAGACAAGCTTTGGTTGACCAGGAGCTGCTATATTCAGATAGTGTTACCTTTTTATGGTTCCCTCTTTTGGTTACTTCTAGACTTGTGTCTAAATTCAGCAAGAGAACAGTAGGGGTTGAAGAGAATGTTGACAGTGGTCAAGGGTTCTTTAGAGTTCAGGCCGCATTAAACCATCTCTCATTTCTCTTCTTTGTTGCTCTGTACATTTTAAAAGTATATCTTCATATACACCAGACAGCATGCTGCTGCCAATAGCACCAGGGGAAGCTAATATATATTTAATGTGTTTTAATAAATGAACACATTTTCACAGCTTTGCATTCTACCAGCATTGCATTCTTTTTCAGCTCTCTGAATTCGGTCTCATGACTTGACAAAGGGGGTCGGGGCTGGAGGACTTCCCTCTGCCAAGCGATGTGATCTCAAGTCTGAATAGGGAGCAAATAGCTGTATAATGCCCAGCATGTGTCACTGACTGCAAGTCCAGTTCTGATCAAGATCTGGACAGAGGATTTTAGTTACATGTTTTCATCCAAGATATAAAAAGTCTTCAACCAAGATTCACACATTTTCCTAATTAGATTCAACTGCAAAAATGTGTGAATCATGTGTGAAAGTTGTGTTAATCCTGTGTGAAGGCATTCATAAATATACCCCTAAGGGCCAACAGCCCAACATATATTTGTACTAGCCTAATCCTGTCCTTCTCTGAATAGCACATTCTAGAAATAGTTTTAATAAAACATTTAAATGCCATGACACAAGGGTGAACCTTGTAAAAAAGGGTGTTATCAGGTGTACATAGGGCGGCATGATGTCTTAAAACTGCCTTGCAGGCAGAGACTCAGTTTGCATCATCATTGCCATTTTCAGCTAATCATCAGGCAGTGAAATGGCCTACCCAACTTTTACAAGCAATTCTCAGATTACCAAAAAGAATGGTCCTCTAATCTAAGGTAAGAGACAATCTCTCTGGTAAAAGGTGGAACAGTTTCTCTGCAGCGCCCCTACCTTGTGAAAGCTAAACTATAGTCTTAAATAAAATAAATTGTAACTTTGTACTTTGCTTATATCACCTTGGTGGCCTTATTTTAGAAAGAGAAGCTTAGCAAAATGTGTGTTGTATACCAATTGGATCTAGCTTAAGTAAGTGTTTTCCCCATAGTTCACTTAAGGGTCACGGGACGACATATACATGCATCCACCCGTGACCCAAAGCTCAGTATATCGCTAGCTACAGTATACGCGGTATACTGAGACCGCCGCAGCCTGGACGGATCCCGACAATGTACCAGAGATCCACCCAGCTGCGTGAATGACAGTCACTGCTCTCTGCTGGGACATGATCGAGAAGTGAGTGAGTGACGGTATTCGTTCGCTCACTTCCCGATCTATTGAGCCGCCCTGTGACAGTTTCATTGTCACACATCGGCTCGAACTATGAGGATGAGTGATTTTCACTAACCTCATAGTTCTCCATTAAAGTATATGTAAACCCATCACAAAGATCTTATATAAGGTTTTACACGATAATGTAATTTCAAAAATAATGTTCAATATTTTTAAATGCACAGCTTTCTCCCAAAATTGTACATGGTCCTTGTTTAGGCACTTCCTGTAATATGATGGCAATATTATGTTTTGATCTGTTGCTCAGTGCTCAGGTCAACTAAATGTTATTCAATTAGAATTCAGGTATCAGCCACACGAAACCGAGGTCCATAAAAATCCAACTTTATTGTTGTAAAATTCCATACAAAGTTCAAAATACAACGTATACACAACCATAGTATCTCTCCCACTCATGCGTTTCACCACTTGGGCTTAATCATAGAGGTCAATAGAGATTGACAGGGCATGGATTGAACTAATTTACCATGGCTGTATATTGCTGGCTCATCTTCAACACAATTTGTTAAATCTTTTCCACAAAACAGTTCAATGTTTTTTTCTCTTAAAAAGAAAAAATGGACCAACTGCTGACCTTGCAAGGAGAATGCATACTGTATATGAAGCACTGGGATTCGGCATCCCTTTATGTCCTTCCCCAGCTTCTAGCCAAATGGAAGAACCAGTGCAATTACTTCTGCTGGCAGGTGAAAGATAGGGCAACCTTTGTACCACTTCCTTATACCCAACACATGCTCTGTAAAGCAAGGGAGGTCAGTCTTTCTTTGTGAATAATCATTTCTGCTACACAGCTGCACATTCACTTTGATGTTGGTCTGTGGGCTTGACGTTCTAATGGACAAAGAAGCATGTAAACGTATTATAATGCTTTCAGAAACATTTGTCAGTGAATACATTTGTAAAAGAAGTGAGATAATCTAATTATCTGCTTAATCCAATCTTTATTCTTGGTCTAACACATACAGTATTTTGTAACATATATATAATGAGATCATCCCACTTCTGTTATAAATATACAGTATTCATTGAAAGCTTTTTTAAATTTTTTTTTAGAACAACACACAGAACTATAGTGAATGTGCTGCCTATGGCAGAACATCACAACAAAGGAAGTCCTGCCTTCCAGACTCTGGAGTAAACATGCATAAATCTTAAGCATGATGGGTAGGGGTGTTGCAGTGATTCCAGGGGTCCTTCCACCAACTGGATGTTGTAGAAGGACCTGAAGAGGAGGCCATGTATTTTCAAAAAGGAGCAGAAGACAGCTTTTTTGTTTTATTTTGTTTTTTATTTTTTAAGATGGATTTCTCATTCATGATAATCCAGTAAAGCACCTATATTGCATGTTAGTTAACCCCGTGCCAAGTCAGTTTCCTGACACCTTAATGTGAACCTGTGTTTTCTTCACACAGAGCAAAGCAAATGGTTCAGTTAATGCTCTCATCCTCCCTAATAGCCCATTCTCCCCTTTCAGCTCCCTGTCACTCCGTCCAGTTGTAAGGAGCCGAAAAAGGTACCTTCTCTAAGCTTCATCTATTCCCATGTGACATTACTGTTGCTTGGTGATTGGCCCAGTGCTGTCACATGGAGCGAGCCACATGCTCCTCTGTGCCTGGAATACCCAGTTTTTCCTTTGCTTTCAGTAGCTGGAAAGAGCAATAAGGGAGAAGCAAAGTGTATTCACTGATATAGGGGGGCATGAAACCTTTCCCAAAAGAAGATGGAAGCAGTCTTTGCGGACCACCTATTAAAAAGCTAGTTGTCTGGCTGCTACACTGATTTAGGGCTTGTTTGATGGGCTTCTGCTTGTTTCAAGCAGATTTTGCATCCCCATACAAGAATGCAAAACCTGCTTGAAGCAAATCAAATAAAGGTCGGGATGTCAACTGCAGGTCAAATGCATCTGTCAATGAATTCCGAATAATCTTGGAAGCTTTTCAAACTGAGCTCAAAATTATTCAATCGACACAAGCCCTTATGGTCTCTTTATTTGGCCTGAGTCACTGACCTGGGACAAGTACATAGGCTAGAAAAGTCAGAAAAGAGTCTGAGGTACTCATGCACATGCTTATCCTGGGATAGTGGCTGAAAGTGGCATCACAGCTAGGCACATTGAATTATTAGAATGGGAAATGAGCAATGGTAGTCTCCATTCAGAGATAGATAGATAGATAGATAGATAGATAGATAGATAGATAGATAGATAGATAGATAGATAGATAGATAGATAGATAGATAGATAGATAGATTATGTCATTTCTTTGTACATTTTTACATACTGAATATGTGAGCAAAAATGTGAATCTTTGTATGAAAGTTGTAAATGATGAACTCATCAAAGGTCTGCCTGTAATGCGCTCAGGTATGAAGGCCTCTGTGATCCTCTGTGCCCATTTTCCTCAGAGTTTTTCAAGCATGTGGCAATTTACAGCAGGAAGAATGTGGTACTATTTATGCAATATCTTCAGCTATGGAGAGGAATTTCCACCAGAGCAAGCAGAGAATAACACATTCTTTATCTATCCCAACAGACATGTCTGAAAAGTCAAATGCTTCCTCCATGTATACTGGAGGGTCCATGTCATAGAGGGGTGATGATAATGTCAGCCATGCGTGCCATTTCTGGTATTAGGTCATATTACCCGTGGGCTTGGAAATTGGACGTGATGTGTGCTATTTGTGATTCTCCAGATTATATTTCATTTCATGGAAATGTATACTAGGAAAACATCAGATATGATGTGTTTTTGTCAGAGAATTTTTACTAAAGTAAAAGAAGATCAGGGTTTTGAAAGACAAGAATGCAAATTGACATTTGTATAAGGAAATGCAGAAATCTAAAGCAACCACTTAAATGTAGTCTTTTCTCTCAGTTGACTGCTGTAAATTTACATTGGATTGGATACATTGGACTCCCACACCTCATTATTGTTCAATGAGGCTGCTTATTTTGTCAACAGCTTATGTGAAAGATGTATTAGACCACAAGTAAAGACAGTATGCGCATAACAGAACACTCTAGGTACTTTGGCTCTCAAGACACTGTGAAAAACTATCTAGTACAAAATTTGCACACCTAGTGGTACCTAGTTTCACTTATACAAGCAGTTTGTAAACCCCTTCATGACAGGTTTAATTAATGTTCAACAGTCAGCTGACCGCCAAAATTGAACAGAGCTCTTTACATAAAAGGAATGCATGGCTGTCACGAGTGTCTTGGGTTTTTGAACGTTTACACTACTCCGCAGTGCTACAGCCCATGATGGGCATTGACTTCCTGACATGGTTGATTTTTCTAGCTTTGCAACAATATAAAGTTGTTAATCTCATAAACTGCTAGGGTATCACTTTTTGTTTGGGTTATTGCTGCAGACCTTTCCCATCATGGGAGGACCCAAGGACAGCAATGTGACCACTGCTATAGCTCTCAGGGTCATTTAATCACACGTGGGGATATCCTGGGGGATGTTTAAGTTTAAATGACTGATTTTGACACTGGGCACATGGTTATATTCTGCTACAAAAATGTTTATGGTAGAGTAGGTTGTTCTGGAAATTGTAGAGGACATCAGCAGTCCCATCTGATAGAGATCCAAAGAGCTGTGTAAGTTACCTGATCCTTCCTATATACTCTCGCTTAGCCCATGAATAGGTTGTCCCCAAATCTTGGCCATGACATTCTTAACAATTCTCTGCAAGGTGGATTAAATACAAAGGCCAGAAAACAAAAAATGTTTACAGTTCGCTGGTTATGATGGAAATCTGTTACAGTTACCTGTAGATATCTTCAGTTGACAGAGCAGTTCAAACAGTTACGCATGAGTGACAAACCATACATCATCATTTTATGAATGTGTTAGCTGCTCTGTATGAACCAGAGCACGCACAACTCCAAACAAAGTATCTTCTGTTCTTTCAAATTTTCATAAATCTCTTGATTGAGGAGGACACAAAGAACCTCCCATTCTTCTTAATGTGCTGTGGTTGGGGCTAAAGGGGAAATCACTAATGCAACAGGAGCAAGTAAAGGAATCAGCACCGTTACAGACATACAGGAGCAAAGTGCAGTAACCAGCAGCAACCAAGCAGGCTATATATTTCAGGATCTAAACTTCAATAAACAGAAATCTGATAAGTATATATAAATGTATATATATATATA
>NW_017307974.1:107588-119910 GCF_000935625.1 Nanorana parkeri | reverse complement strand
GGGGGGGTCAGACCCATGGACAAGTTTTAATTGCTATCTGGTAGTGTTGGGGAGTTTCACTCCTCTGTTTGTCTTAGTCAAAATTGTTACCGAGTCAGAGAGTGAAGGGAAATCCATACTTTTGGAGTCACCAGAGCAAGAGTTGAGGCAAAATCCTCCCATGACATCTTTCTATGATGGGAATTCTGTTCACTTTGGCGACACGTCACTTGAACACATTAACAAGCCTGTAAAAGAAGAGACAATTGGGCTGAAGTTGAGAATCATCACTTTAAAAATTGTTGAATATCCACTTCAATTATCCAATCACTCTTTAGTAAATCATCTTCAATAAATTTAATTTTCAATAAAATAACTTTCAAGGGGCCTGGCTTTTGAAGCAGCACATGCTTTCCTGATCCCCGGCTGATTCGGGTATATGTGGAATATCTGTTTCCCCTGCCGCACACTGTGGTTCGTCTCACCAGCTTGTTTGACACTACAACGCGTATGAGCTGGAGAGAGTAACCACAGCATTCAGTAGGGGAAAAAAGTATTGTGAAATACGTGCATTGGCCAAGGAGCAGTGGAGCAACTGCATTTTAGCACATTGGCCACCGGAAAGGCAAGTATATTGCTTCTTGGTGGTTATTGTTCACAGTGTCACTTTAACCATATCTTTGTGTATAGAGAGGACAACCCTAGAGTCATTCCCCTTTACATGAGAGAAATTGTATGGATCTTTTTCTTCTAAAAGAACCTTTTGGAGGCCTATTTATAGGGCCCATGGGTGTATTACTGTATATGGCAGGAGAAAATACATGCCATGTGTCTAAATAACAGAAAAGGGACAACCAGCAGCAGCAGACTGACTGACATCTCAGTGAACCGAGTCCAAGCTTTCCTCCATCCAGAGTGTGATATGCATTGCATGCGAGTTATTAAAATCCGCCGTGACTTTGTCTAAATAAATCACGCCTCTGTGTTTCCAGAAAGCCCTATCTATATTGTATCTCATCAACTCCCAAGTGCCTGGCTCAATTCTCAACAAACAAGTTGTTTAGATGTTAATTCTAATAGTTACACATTTTTTGGCAGGCAGAACTAGGCAAGCAAAGCAGGCAGACTTCCAGGGAAGATAAATTGAAGTGATGGCAATGTTACAGCATCTTCTTCTGTAATACACCAGCGGTCTGAGAAGCTGCATTTCAAAATCAAAGTATGTGTGAGTTTTGCACATAGAAAGTGCATATTTTGTCCCTTGTGCTCTTTCAGGCCTTTAACTATTTTTTCTCCCTGATCTCTAGTGTCTGAGGTTACTATGGTATTGTGGTTGCCATGGTAATCCTAGACTCCATGGTGCTTTGGGCAGCTATCAATTTTGACCTCAGCAAGGCTTAATATTTCAGCTGTTCTTGTTTCTCGCCCTTAACGGAACAGTAGATTTAAAAGAAAAAAGAGCAAGGGAGTCATTTAAAAGTCAAAAAATACCGAGCCTTGCCAGGCTTCTACTTTTCTCATTATTAATATTCTGCACGGCTGCCTGTATCATCCATATTGTGGTGTTGCCACCTTGAGCTAAGCAAACTTTAAAAGGCCATTCAGCTAAATCGGCTCTGTCATCTATGGATCGCCGAACAAAACTAGCCAGTCCAGAAACTATTACTCAGTGGGTGTTTTTTTTTTTTCATCTTAAAGCTCTAAAACCCCATTATAGAGGATTAGAGAAAAACTTCTATCGGGAAATCATCTTCAGCAATTGACATAATTGCATGCTGTGCACATTGCTGTTGGTTTTCCTTTTTTTGGATGAGCTACAGCATTCCCTCCATACCAAAGGTACAATCACATATTGGTTCTAAGGGAACATATATACCTGTGGGTAGTTCACTCACGTGATGGACTCCAACCTCGAGTTTAATTTATTGATTTGCATTGCGATTGTGGTCCATCACAGGAGTGAGCTTGGAGCGGTGACTACTTTACAACACACACAGGAACCATGAGGATCCCAAGTAGCCAACCTCCAGGAGGAAGGACAGTGTCAGCACCAAGTCAGAGATTATTTGAGGACTTACAGCTGAGTGATACTCAAATAAGATACATTTTTGTTAATAGTTAAGGGACTTAAATGTATTTCTAAGAATTAACTCCTGAGTTTAGTCACTTTATTCAGGGATCACAACCTGAAAGAAGCAATTTCAGGGAGGTGTCCCTCTCATTTCAGGGAGGTGCCCTCTCCCCCCCATCCGTGGAGGGGGGGTTAGGGGCGGCTGGGAGAGAGCACCCCCCTGAAATGATAGCAGATAGCACAGGAAGCAATAGCTTCTTTGCTATCTGCAGGTTTTTTTTTCTGATTTTTTTTTTTAGTATTCTGACAGTTGCAGTCATCAGAATGAAAAAAAGGCATAAGAATGCATAGCTAGCTTCCTATTGGCTATTGCACTTTGCAATAGCCAATAGCAAACTAGCTATTGCACCCACCCCCTGCTGCTTTCAATCACCAGAAGAGGACCTGATAGAAAAATTCAGGTCCCCCTCTGCTGATTGACAGCAGTAGTGGGCAGGTGCATTACCTAGTTTGCTATTGGCTATTGCAAAGTGCAATAGCCAATAGGAATCTAGCTATGCATTCATATGCCTTTTTTACTTTTCTGACTGACAACGGGCCGCGGCTCCCGATGTCAGAAAAGAAAAAAAAAAACGATCGCAGGGAAAGGTTTATCTGCTCGATCAAACAGATAAACCTTTACGGGAGGAAGTGTTTCTCTCCCGGGCGGCCAGGAGCCGCTATCTAATAGCGGGAGACTCCCGAAGCGTACAGGAGAGTTGGGATGTCTGTTTTAATCCAAGAGAAGTTGCACATGTAAAGTTGGTACATCTCAAAATAAAATGCAGACAATGTTAAATTATTATTATTATTACTTTTTCCATCCAAAACCTTCTTTTAGTTTTAGATATAGTGAACGGTTACAACATTGGCTATCAGTGTCACAATTGAGGAAACATCCCTTGACTTCCTATTCTATCTTACACTCATTATCTGGACAGGAAGTGAGGGCAAATCACAGGTGTAATCTACAAGAGTATTTTTTGTTGTTGCTGTCTGCAGAGATTTCCCCTCACTTCCTGTTCTCTCTGACACTCGTCACATGGAAGTGATAGGAAATCTACCCAACAAGAACTCAGAGAGCAAAAAATATCGGACAGATGTTCTAGCTTTTACTCACTTTATAAGGCAGATTGTTGACAGGGGTGGAAATGATGCATGGAATAGTCACCAAACCTTGTTTCTCATAATTCGGTGTGTTCTCTTGTGCAGTGCTCTGTACTTCTGAGTTGTCACCTCATAGAGGCTTTATAATAATGCCAGCAAAAAACTAGCAGTGTGTCAGGGAGGGTTAAAAAAAAACTCAGGGGAAAAAAGTATTGCAAGGTTTAAGTGTTTGTTTGTGTCTGGGGAGGAAAGTAAAAAGGTTATACTCACCTTATTCGCTGAGCCAGCTTGCCCTTAGACCAGTCCTTGGAGCCTCTCTCCCCCTCCGCTCCTGCGGTTTATTGTCCTATGAATCATCACCTTCTATACACAGTGTATAGGACATGAGGGCACCAAGGGATATAACATTGCTGCAGCAGAGGAGGAGACGGGCTGGAGAGAGCAGCGACTGAGTATAGCTTTGTTAGTTTCCTCTCTAGACCAAAACAAGCAGTTAACCCTTGCAGTGCAGGGGTAGTTCCACTGCATGGGTTAATAACAATTTTCCCTGAAGTTCTGCTTTAAACTGTGCAATTGTGTTTGTGAATTGGCTTTTGCATACATTACAGAGCAAATGAAAAAAAAAAAATTGCATGCATATGCGCAATTCCGTGTACCAATTCAAACATCCGTAATCAGTAGTTTTTTTATTTTTTTATTTGGCATTTGGAATTGGGAACTATGTGCAGTACAAATATTTCACGTGTCTCATTTTCTTTGTCTGTGCACTGCTAAATCCCACTGCTGCTGCTCGCTGAGACACTGATCAGTACCATTCTTATAACATGTCCCTCCACACCTTTGCTGGCCTTAAAGGGGATATATAGAGATCATATATAACTACACATATAGAAGAGATCAGCTTGACGTGAATTATATTATTAATGCCTCATGTTTAAAAACCCTGTTTCTACCTATAATGGGTAACTATAGTTAAACATGTGAGCAGCCATATTTCATTGTTACCTATATAGGCTTTTGTGGCTTTTGAGTGCTATGCAGTGGTTGTGCTTTGCTGCTTATTCTCACAGTGGCAACTTTTTCTGAACAATGCACTCCATGAATGGCTAATATTTTATATCAGTCATAGTTAAAGGAGTTGTAAAGTCCCAGCATATCCTCTCCTGTTATACCATCAGCACTGTAATATGAATACATACTAGAGTTGTTTTGATAATGAAATGAATGCTTACTTGATAAAATCCCTTTTATGTAGTGAGTGCTGCCTTCTGACTGCCCATCACTTTCAACCCCTTACTGGGTTCCCAGTGTGCTTTGCGTATCTTTCCCTGCTGCTTGATGTAAATTCTCAAGACTACTTACCCCATCATGCATTACTTCCCGCAAGCAATAATAATGCTACATTGTTCAGACGTTGAGTTGGAGTTCAGAAGGCAGGCTCTTTGAGGGTTGTGACACAAGGAAGTGCATATTCACAGGGCTGAGTGAAAGTGCATCGTGTCAGTGCATCGAGGAAGTACATCCCATGGGAATCTTTCTTAAAGGGTTTAGCAAGCAGTAGATATATGCAAAAAGTAAAAACAAAAAATAAAAAAAATGCTTTAACCTTCCTAGTAGGCAGAGGCAAAGATTACAGCTCACTTATTAAAATACTTTTAATGTTATATTTAACAGACCGAAATGGAGCAAATAAAATGAGTTCATTGCTAGGATTTGCATACTATTTAATAGCTGCAGGCTGTTATTGCCCATGCCAGACTTGACTTTATTATTAACTGGTGATTATACTGTAATAGTAAAATGGAGCTCAATTTTGTATGGTGTTCAGTTTACCTTTGAGCGAGATAAACATTCAGATGAACTTTTTTTGAAGGGGACCAACAGATGGCATCTATCAAGGGATAAACCAGGTCAATTATAGCATTGATTATCCGTATTTATTTTATCATAGCATGTAGCAGATAACAAGTGTATAATGGATACAGAGAACTGGAGGGAATACATTAATCTTTGGTAAACATTATGCTTGATTAAGGTTTGATTCCTAAATCATTCCCTACGTGCTTAGAGATTTCATAAATCGTAAACAGTGGTGCTTGTCGACAATAATGAGGATCAATGCAGATTAAAAATAATGATTTAATATCTAAGAAGAACAACATCAAATGTTAGCCATTGTTGGGCACAAGATGCCAAGAGTTTCAGAGCTATGGGAATCAATTATTGGGCCAGTCATATGTCAGAGCTTAAAGCTGAACTCCAGGAAAACATCTAAATACACAGATGGAATAAATAAAAGGGAGCCAAAGTGTTTCACCTACGAAAGTATTTGCACATCTGCTCAACCAGTCCAAAAATTTGCACAGCTCTGTCACACCACAAAGCCTCGGCTAGTATAGCAAGAGACCTTATTTCCTCTGCTGCATTTGGTCACATGTACAGGTTATGTCCAGACCTGTAAACAACTGGCTGATAGGCTAATTTCTCTATCACTCTGCTCTCTACTGATATCAGCCTCCTTCTTACAGTACTTTGGCTTCTTGTGCTGCTTCTCCCTCCTTCAGCCTGAGTTCTGCTGTACAGGAACTACATGAATTAATGATTACTGAGCATCATTTAGGCCCCTTACCAGCTTAGTGAGTGATTAGCATTTATTGTAGTAATGTAGAGGTGCAGTGATGATGTATATGTGTGTACATTTTAATGACTCACATTGCAGGCTTTTTAAATTTCTATGGACTTTTTAGTAGCCATGAGTCCTACAAATTGATATTTTTTCCCAACAGGAAACCCAGTCTGACTCTGGGGTCGGATTGTAAAGCAGTGGAAACCCCTAACCTGTGAATCATTGTAACACGATCACTGCACACCAGCTCTTCCTTTCCAGATAACAATACACTGTCCAGGGGGAGTTGCCACTATGAATACTAATGAATGGGGAGAGAGAGCTCAGAGAGAGTGTGTTCATTTACACAGATTGCTTATAGAGCACAGAGGTGGCCATGTTGGAGTGGAGGGGTTCCAGTAGGGTGGGTTTGGTAGGTGCAGGGTGGATGTTAGTTGTCTAGACTCTATGGTTTGGGGATGATTGAAGTGCAGCACTCCAAATCTCAGCAATACATTATATAGCAATGCAGAATACCACCTGCTATAGAGGAGTACAAATACCAGCAATACATTATATAGTTATGCCGAACACCACCGGCTATAGAGAACTATAAATCCCTGCAATACATTACACAGCGATGCAGAAAACCACCAGCTGGCAGCAGGGGTGCAGAAGGTCTCAGGGGGGATGTGAAAGGTATCAGGAGGCATACGGAAGGTCTCTGGATGGGTGCAGAAGGTCACAGGAGGGGTGCACAGGGTTTCAGAAGGGGTGCGGAAAGTCTCAGGAGGGGTGCAGAGGGTTTTTTCACAACAGGTTTGACTTTTATTCTAAGCAATAAAGACTATCTCTGACAGGAAATGATCCACCTGATTGACCTTCAATGGCCTGGAGAGCTGAGGATCTGAGCTGGAGAGGTCAATTAGTGAACAGCCATGTGAATAGTTATAGCTGGACTGTCTCTTGTTGCACTTGGTTAATAGCTTCTATTGTAACTTCTTATTGTCCCAGTGCCTGTAGAAACAGCCCTTTTGCTTACACTTACCAGTTCTAGCAGTCTGCTCTTGGCAGTCTTCCAGGCTTCCTCACAGGTGCAGCGTCTCCCCGTCTCCTTTCCCTCAGCTTGGCTCCCGCTCTGATGGCTGCAATGTCAGAGCCGAAGAGATCACTTTGCCGCTGCACTGTGGATGGGCGGAGTGATCTCATTCTGACAAGAGGCAGATGAGAGGCACAGTTGATGACAGGCCACAGACCGCTACCGGTCTGCGTCCCGAGGGTTGGGGACCCCTGATATACAGCAACTGCATTCATGCAACTGCTTCATGTAAACCCAGTGCACATTGCTGGCATATGTTTTTTTAAAAAAAATAGCTCTGCAAAGGTGGAAATGGGCTTTAAGTTGTATTTTTTATTTGCGCCTGGACTTTAGCATAAACAACATCTGAAATTTATGATAGGACATACAATATATTTCATGTCAAAAGATTTTTTGTCCTCTTTTGCGCGCCATAGGTTTTAGTAACAATAAAACTGCCTGTGCAAGAAGTGCATAATTGTAGACTATGGAGCATGTCCCTGTGAGAATGGAGTCCCTGAGTAGGCCCCTAAGGTGAGGCAGAAAGTATCCAACTAGGATAGGCAGTTGATGCTGAGGCCTTTATAAACTGATCGTTGGAATGCTGTCTCTTGATTGTCATATAATGTAGTGTAGGAAAAATATGTTGGTTGGGGGAAAACTGAGAGCAAATAATGAGTTCTTGAGAAAAATTACTTTTAAGGCCTGAAAATCAATTATAGATGGTTTTGTAATTTGCTATATTTTTTATTGGTTGAAAAAAATGTGAACCTTTCAGCAGATTTACAACTCTGCATGAATAATTTCTCACAGTTCACAATATAGCAGCGCTACTATTTTTAAGGAAAAACGCTGTCTTTTATTATAAAGTGCCTTCCTTGAATTCCAGACAACTGACTTTGCCTAAATACAGTCCAATGAGGGTGCCAAACAAGACACAGCGATAGTCCAAAAACATTTAAACACAAAACAAAACAAAAAAATATATTGCTGCAATCCATTACCTAAATGTGGTGCCTGCATTTGTTTTGAAGCCTTTTTTCACCTGGTCACCCAGCCAGTAATGCACTTCCTGTCTTAGGTTGGCTTCACCCTTTGGAGAAGCAATGGAGTCACCCTTGGACAGTAGCATTGTCACCCTGGGGAGAGGGAAATTTTAGATGAACTGGCAGATTTAGATGGACTTTACTAATAAATTAACGCCAAACATCAAGTAACACTTTTTAGGCAGTTACAGTACTGTTTTTATTTTTATTTTACCAAAATTAATAGAATCTAAGTGTTGCGAGCACCCCTGTCAGTGTTAAATGGTTTGTCTCAACCCTCTATCTGCCTTTTTTGCTGGATATCTTGGTCTGGTCTGGTTGGCCAAATCACTAGGTGAAAATAGAGGAAAAGAAAGCCTAAAAAAGAAAAAGAAAACAAATGCAGCCACCACATCTAAGGACATAAGCTGAAATACATTACATTTTCACATTTGGATTTAGATATGCTTTAATAATTGGATGGGTTCTTAAGTAACAGCAAAGAACAGCCAGCATGCTTTAGGGGCTTAGAGCCCTCCTCCTTCTTCAGGGCTATAAAAACAGATATAAACACATATGTACTGTATTCCTAAGTTAGCTCATTAGAATTAGGGTATAACAAACTGTGTAAATAAATACAGAATGTAAAACTATCAGGATACCACAATCATAACCAGGATCATACAAACCTATATGGTTTAATGTATGAAAAGATACATTAGGAATAGAGGAGAAACATCCACTTGTAACCAATAACACAGATAGTAAAGATCGAGTAATATTTAGAAATGGATAAAAATAAAATAAACATGGATGAAAGTAACATCCTTTATAGAATAACACTAATTTCAATAATCCTACCTTGATATAAATAAAATTAAATACATTGCAGATGAATAAAAAAAATGAATTAAAAATACATGGAGACAAGTGGCTGAGATGATGTCATCAGTCTGCTGCAAGCAAGAGGAAGCTTTTTTCACTTTCTTCTCCCTCCCAGTGATTAGAATGCAACATTGTAACTTTGTACCAACTCAGAAGGTGAGAGGCCACAACAGACGGCTGACTTGGGTCAGGTATTTGTGAACTCAGCTAAGAACTGAACACAAACCAGGATTTACATGACTGTGTCATCTCTGAGCAAGTAAAGAAAGATGACTTCCTTCTTTATGAGAGAAAAGCAGATGAAGGAATTGTCAGGAGGAGTATTATGATTGCTAGGAGAGGAAATAAATATCTGATGCTAAGTCCACTTTAAAAAGCAACATGTTACAGAAGAGAATTAAAAAAATGTAGAATGCATATAAAAGAAATTATTCTTCATGTTTGGCTTTCCTTTTTCTAACATTTCAAGAGTAATGACTCATTTTCCAAGAGCGTTCTAATTATTCCACATGGAGACAAGATAACAACTGTAGAAGAGTCCAACAGAGTTTTTATTGGATCGAATAAAAACTCATTTTGACTCTTTTTCATTTGGTGGCATGTTTTGTTCTAATCGACTTCTCCAGGGGCCCCTCCTGCCCCTGTAGGTGGAATGCAGCTGCTAAAAAGCAATTGAGCCCTACAAAAGAAACCCATATTGCAACCATGGGATGTTTACAATTAAAAATAACATTGCTTCTCACTCTTCTTTGCAAAGATAGCTACTGTGGCTGCTATGGGGCCCAGGATTGTAAGTGGCTTAGAGTTGTGTGGCTATGCACTGATTAATGCAGCTAGCAATAACATTTGGTACATCCATTCAGACTGGCATGCATAGTTTGGGAATCTCTACCTTAGGTAGCCAAACTGAAAGAAAAAAGTGGGTCAAATTGAATTTAAAAAATGGCCACATTTCATCTACTAAGGGCCGCACCTCCAGGAAAAATAATGAATAATAGAGTATTGATTGCATTTATTATATGTTCCCGAGAAAGGATCCATAAAACATTTTATGACGTATTCAGCTGCAAAGTATGATTAGGAAATGTAGCTGCTATCCAATGGAAAAGAGCCTGGGGCCTCATTCATTTAAAATGTTTAAACTGTCTGAGGGCCACAAAGAAAGAGTGGCAGGCCCAGTTTGACTTGCCTGTTTTATACATCTGTTATGAAATCAATTATTATCATTATTTTTTTATTATTATTTTACAGGTGTTTTACAGCGCCAACAGTTTGTGTTGCGCTTTACAACTAAGGGGAGACAGTACATTTATAATACAGTAACTTACAAAAGGAGTAGAAAGACCCTGAGAGCTTACAAACGCTATTCGTACCACTAGAAGAATTGCTTCAGGATGGAGATTAGAGTGATGGTGGTCCTTAATGGTTTTGCTATGGGGCCCATCATCTATAGTTACGGTCCTGCATGCACATATGGCTTTTTGTACAAATTAATGCAAAATTAAATTGTGTAAAACAGTAAAAAAAAAAATAGTCAATGGTTAAAATGCAATTGCTCCATTTTAGCTCCTGGTAATGTGTGAACTAGAAAATAAATTCCACTAGATTATTAGAGGTGATAAATTTATTTTACATGTAGCTAAAATTACTATTTCAAGAAAAGCACTATATATTGCTAGCGTCACCAGAAAGCAGGCAACATTCTGCTAACAGTGTTGTCTAGCACTTGACTATGACGTGCTTTATATACAGATGTGGGACGTTATTGATTGTATTGTATAATTACTACTATATGTTGTTTAGTTTGTTTTTTTACTATATATCTGCTTGTTACACCTTAGTGTTTGTGACCTTGATAAAGGGGTCCCTGAGAATGCAGTGGGTGCTGTGCATTACAAGTAGATAAATACCCCTAACACAACACATTGCATGTATGGCAATTATAAGGGATAAAACTAAAAAGAGATTATCATTTTTTAAGCAGACTTTGTATTTTGTAAACAAATAAATAAATGTCACATTATTATGTTTTATTTCAAATTAAATATTATTTTGCATGCACATTTCAATGTAAATCATTTAAAGGAAATTCACATAGGTTTTTTTTTGTTGAGCCAAAAAATACATTGCTTTTTAATCTGATGCATTTGAAATATTCAAATGCAAATTTCAATGCAACTCATTTGAGGGAAATGTATATACTTGTTGCATATTTTTCATGTTTTATGTTCTGGGGAAAAAAACATTCTTTTTAATCCGATAAATATGAAATAATGTATATGCATTTTTACCATTTGCAGCTGGCTGGTGGTCCAGCTCTCTGCCACTTTAGTCAAGTCATTGTAAACACACAGCTGACTGATTCAGAGGGACACATCCCTAACATCTCTTGCTCATACAGCACTCTATACCAGCGGTCTCAAAGTACCGGCCCGCGAGCCGGTACTATGTGGCCCGCAGCTAGGTGACAAGTCAGGTATGAGGTCACGACCTCATACCTGACTTGCGGGAGCAGCTACACAGTCTGCATCTCTGTCGGATGCAGACCGCAGAGCTGCTCCTCCCGGCACTGAGATCCTTTACAAGGTATACATACAAATTATTTTGGGATTTCTTAATTCCAAACATGCTAAATTTTATATTCCAATTAAACAGCATTGAAACCACTTGACAGCAAAAGATCATTATGTTTACAGATTGCTGCAAACCGTTGTCTTGCAGCGAGGCACTGTGGGATCAATAACAATGACTGAAATGTTTTAAAAACACAAGTCTTAGAAATTTTATTCTACAGAAGCATCGCCTGTCTCTAAAATGCAATCATTCTCCTGGAAGTAACACAAAATCAATGGAATGGATGGAAAAAGACATTATAGTTCTTAAGGTTCAGTAATTAAAAAATGATCCACTCGTCTCTTATCTCTTTGAGTCAATAAAAAAAAAAGTAACAGAAGAATATTTTAAACTAAGATTTTTAAATCACTGAATCCCTGTGATTGTCATGTGCACCTTCTTTAAAAAGGCCCAGCTCCTTTGTATCCAGTTAATAAAAAAATTCTGTCTACTAACTGTGCTTGAAACAAGCGCTTAATAAACTAATCATATGCCTATAATCTGATATGCAATGCATCTAGGACAATAAATATAAAACAATAAAACCCCAATGCTGTATGTGTCTTATTAAAAAACAAACTGTGATTCCATTGTGATCACTGGTGGAACTACCAGGGTCGCAACGACCGGGCCCTGGCGTTCCACCTGCTGGGGTGGCCCAGGGAGGAAGAAGGCGGCCCCCCCGAGATCTTGCCGCTCCTTCCTCGCTGCTCTGCCACCAGCAGCATGTACGGGCGGCTGTGCGGCGTGGATGGAGAAGCTGACAGCCAGTAGTAACCCAGAATGTGCTGCAGGCACCGCCAGGCAGCACATTCTGCCGTGCGAGGATCCTCTCCTCTTAGCCCCGCCCCTGGCCGCCGAGACGAGGATGAAGGTCCTGCAGGAGAGGGAAGGTAAGTCTGGAATGGGAAGGGGGGCCA
>NW_017307974.1:85029-106520 GCF_000935625.1 Nanorana parkeri | reverse complement strand
GGGGGGGGATTGGGTCGGCTGGGATGCTGGTGGTATTCTGCAGTGCTGGTTTTTATTATAATGTATTGCTGGGACTTGTAGTCCCGCATAGCTGGTGG
Source organism: Nanorana parkeri (assembly GCF_000935625.1). Classification (NCBI taxonomy): domain Eukaryota; kingdom Metazoa; phylum Chordata; class Amphibia; order Anura; family Dicroglossidae; genus Nanorana; species Nanorana parkeri. The sequence continues at coordinate 106,422 of NW_017307974.1, read as the reverse complement.
TATTCTGCTTTGATACAGGCGTTCTGTCAGAACGCCGACCTAGTTGAATTTGCCGCCCTCAGCATCTGTCAGAACGCCGACCTAGTTGAATTTGCCGCCCTCAGCATCTGCGCTTGCGCACAGACCAGTTATCGAGGAAACCGGGATTTATTTACAAAGTAATTTGTTTAAATTGTTAATTGTGACCGTTAATAATATTCCACCCATCATTTACTGACATGGACGGCATAATATTACCGGTCACAATTAACAATTACAAACAAATACTTTGTAAATAAATTATTGTTTCCTCGTTAATCCCGTCTGTGCGCAAACGTAGATACTGGGTCGGCATTCTCGACAGAACACCGGCACTAAATTTTTAAACTGAAGCGGCTGCCTGAGGTCCCGCGCTTGCTGGGGAGCTCGGCAGCCGTCCTGTTAACCATACAGTGCAATGCCGGTGGGGGTTTGTGGGGGCCCTTCATAGTTTCTTGCACCGGGGCCCTGAAGGTTCTAGTTATGCCTCTGATTGTGATATTAATGTGTGCCATTTAAAAAAAAAAATAGAATAAGATATAGCACATGAGCTGTAAGATATTTGGATAGGCATATCTAAAGTTTGGTGCAAAATCTTCTCTATATTTTATGTGTGCTAGAGACAGCACTCTCTATCAAGGAGAACCTGCCATCCAAGCCAGCTATATGTGTGCTTGGTGACCAGTCTTCTCAACGCCCCCCAACAGCTCTGCAAGGTACACATAAATCACATGGGGTGCCCTGCAGACTCTTCCCTGGGTTTGCACCATTTTTTTCAAACAATTAAAAAACCTACTGGTCAATTAATTGGCTTCTTTCAGAACTAGCCTCAATGTGTGAATGAGTGGAGAAGGGATTTACAATATTTTTATAGGACTGATTAAAATTACCCAAAAACCTCCCTCACCCCCTTCAGAGCATGTCACAGCTTTAGGTTTTTTTTTACCTTTTACCTGTGGACAAAACAGCTTTCTTACTACCTGTGAAGCCATCACTAGGCCTGTAAAATATTTGCAGAGAACTTAGTACCTTTTGACATGGGCATGTCCCCTAGAACTACATACCCCTTCCCATGGTGTGCAGGTAAACTGTTGGGATTGAAGGCAGCGGCATTGTTGTGTTTTGAAATAAATAAATGTATACATGTGGACAGGACCAGAGAGTGGCAGGGATAGGCGCAGTTGTGTAGTCCAGTAGAACTTTGGCAGGGCTGGCAGCACTACTTGGGTTTTCTATGCATCAGAGGCAGAATTGTCAGGCAACAACAGAAAGTTAAGATCACTAAGCACTTTTCTGTACTTCTTTTTTTTAAAGGGAATATGGGGGGAAAAAGTGCATGTGCTATATTGGAGGGATACGATTTTGCCTGAACATTCAGCCTTAGGGAGTGAAAAAATGCCTGGTACCTTTGATTATAAAGTAGTCTGTGACTTCTTCCTCTCATGTGACAGTGCTATTGCCAGGGCTGGATTTACTCTCTCTGCTGCCCCAAGGCCAGGTTCCTCAATGCGCCCCCCCTACTCGCCAAACCCCCCCTCCCAATGGAGAATGGCAGACCTGCAGGCTGCATACAAGTGATCTCGGCAACATCGTCGAGATCACTTGTACAAAACAAGTGGCTGCTCCCCTGATGTACATTTAGATCTGCTTGCCTAAAGCAGGGCTAACTATAGAAAACAACTACCCACATGGCGCTAGGAACTGCATGTCCTGGGCGTTGGGAGATGGGAATTCCACACCCCTGCTGCCCCTCTACTCCCTGCTGCCCCGGGTCGGGCCTTTGTTGGCCTTATGGGAAATCCGGCCCTGGCTATTGCTTGTTGACTGGACCAGTAATGTCACATGGGGGCAGGAAGAGAGTCCTTAAGTCTGTGAAGGCCTTGACTAGTATCACTTGTTGCTTACACAGGGCTTAATTTTTCTCACTTAAAGGCTGAAGGAAGCAGTGTAGTAGCAAAGGGAAGCTAAATATGTGCTGTTCGGGAGGTTGTTATTAAAGTGAACGTGTTACTTCACCCTGCATAGGTTTTATTAAAGGAGCAAATACAGGCATTCTAACTTCCTGGTGCTAGGTGCCCTTGGTGCTGCATTTGTTTTTAATTTGAGATCATTCTATGAACAGGGCATGTTTGTTCCTAAAGTGTATGGAGGAAAGAGAGCTGTAGGTGCTGGCAATGTTTGGGAAAGATGAATGATCAGCTTGGAAAATCAATTCCACCAAATCTACTTTTCCCTGACTAGGATTGGCCAGGGAGCTTTGGCCAGCCTAGTGGAGGGACATACAAACATATCAACATTCTGTGATCCAGTCTAGGTGAACATGTTCTAATATCTGCAAAGGCATGTAGGTTATGAGCTCATTCAAAGGACAGGCACTCATATGAATGTTAATATGTACTCTGTAAAGTGCTGCATAATACATTGGCCCTATTTAAATGCAGGGCACAAAAAGTAATCATGGCTGTGCTTGTTAAAGTGTTTAATAACAGAGAAGAGGAGCCAAGAATAAACTCTGTATTACCTTATACATCGTACAGAGAGTTAAAAAAAAAAAGTTTGCATAACATATATGTAAAATGTGCTTTATTTGATTATGCAAATTGTTGAGTTTAATGTCCATTCAACTTTAAAGAGTCAGCATCACATTTGAATGCATCTTGACACTTCTTTAATGTTCGACTTTTTTCTTTGCTTCTAGGAATGACGTGTCAAGCCCGAACATCGTACACCGAGGATGAAGTTCTTTGGGGTCATCGTTTTTACCCTGTAATTTCTCTAGAAGAAGGATTCTTCAAAGTAGACTACTCACAGTTCCATGCAACGTTTGAAGTTCCCACCGCACCTTACAGTGTCAAAGAACAAGAAGAAATGCTTCTCATGTCTTCACCAATAATAGCACCAGCAGTAGGTAACAGCAAAGAAAAAAATAGCTCTGTAGACACTCTGGACAGCCTGGACGACATAAGCACAAAAATGCCTCCAAAACTTCAGAAAATCACTGGCAGGGAGGACCTACCAAGAAAATTACTCAGAATGAGTTCTACAACTTCAGAGAAAGCTTACAGCATGGGTGACTTGCCCATGAAGCTCCAACGAATAAGCTCTGTACCGGGTAATTCGGAAGAGAAACTGGTCATTAAAACCACTAAGATGATGTCAGATCCAATGAGCCAGTCGATAGCAGATTTACCTCCGAAGCTTCAAAGATTGTCTGGTGGGGGCAGGATGGATGGAAACTTGCCTCCTAAATTAAGAAAAATGAATTCAGACAGATTTACATAACAAAAACATTTCAGGTATTATTTAAAAAATGGGTTTAGAAAAAAAAAACTCATCAAAATATACACGAGGAACTGTACAAGCTCTTACCGAGCCTTTGTAGGAAAACCATACGGGACACCGTTTCTAGGGCTGACGGTAGACAGGACTGTACTGTATATATAGTGCTTTCTTAAGAGACCTAATGTGTTTTTATGGTCTTTCTAGAACTAAAGTAATACTAACTGGCATGTAGTATCACACCAAGCATGCAATAATAGTGTGCATATTTTGCATATAGTTTTATGGCATGATTCTTACTTTATATTGTATAATCGAAAAAAAAAAATTGAAAGGGGCATTATTCTCCCCCATATTTTTTAAAACTGGTACTTCTATCATAAGAATGGTTAACTATAAGGGCAACATTTTAATCAAGATTTATTAATCATTTTAATTGAAAATGTAAATATACATACATGCTCGTTATTTCAAAGCATGTATTAATTATTAAGACTGAAATTAATTTAATAATGTAACTTCATTTTGCTTTAAAGTGGACCTGTCACTTCTGCGCAAAATTGGAAAGGGAGATTTTGGGGCATATGAATAAATTAGCCTATTTCACAAAGCACACTGCGGGTGACCACTATATCCTGTATACTAGGTCGTTGATCATTTTTTAAAACTCAAAATTGTTTTTTATTATTTTGAAAAAGCATATGCTGATAAAAATAAGAACGGGAGCTGCAGTATTGCCTTCTGTAACATACTTTACCATCTCATTGACATCGCGTATGACAGTTGCAGAGAAACGAGACCACATAAACACAAAGCAAAACTATTAAAATGTTATGATAACTTTAAAATTTCACTTTTTAAAGATCTGTTGACAGGTGCACTAGAGAATTAAATAAAAACTGAACTCCAGGCAAACAGCTAAATACACAGATGATATACATATATAGGAGCTCTTTCACCTGCCAAAGCATTTGCATTTTGGTACCTCTAGTTCTCAGATTAACACAGCACAGCACGGCCCTGTCTGGCAGGGCATAATACTTGATTTATGTCTGCTACACATAGGTACGTGTCCCTCCCCCAGCCTGTGACTGGACAGTTGAAGGAGAGAAAGCACACCGATAAGTTAACCTCTCTATCACTCTGCTCTCTCTCCTCCTATCAACATGCCCATGAGCGCTACAGCAAAACTGAATGGCTTCTGTGCTCAACTAGACAAAAGGATACAATCCTGCTGCAGGGAAACTTTAATTTTCCCGATAAATGCTTTTTGCTGTTGTTGTAATTGTAATTCACGGTGTCCATGGCTTTGCTGCTTCCTCCAGACTGGAAATCTTGATACAACACTATAGAACAAATAGAAAGGGCAAGCTTTATGTGATAGTAAAGACTCGTACTCACAAATGTTCTTCGCAAACTAATTTTTCTCATATAAAGTAATATCCAAAAAGAGACCTTCTCAAACTTCACTGCATGGAGTAAGAAACTCCCAGAGTATATCTGGTTAGACGGAATGCAGCAGCTGTCTCTATTGTACGTCACCACTGACATGTTTGAAGGGTGCACCCTCTTCATCAGAGTTCCAGTTTGCAAAGCTGAGTTTGCAGCTGAGTTTTTAAAGAACATTTGTGAGTATCACTCTTTACTGTTGTTTAATAAAGGGTTGGTAAAGATGTCACATGATGCCTGGGCACTTTCTGTTTGTTCTACATTGATATCAAATCAAGTTTTGGTACACTGGTTGCATGTATAAAACACATGATGTATTTATTAATACAGGACCGCATGCATTTGTGTATTTTATATCTGCTGGGAGTTCAGTTTTAATTTGCCGAATTAAAAAATGGGCTGTCAGCTTCTATGGGTTAATCTTTGTTTTTATTTTTTTAATGCGTGTACACTTGTCCTTGGCAGAAATTCCACATTGTAGCCTCTGCAGAGTATAAGGGAAAGTAAACGTGAAGTTTTCAAATTAATTAGAATTTCAGTTTTAATGATGTTTCCTGGTGTTTTCATTTCTCCTGGGCTAAATTTAATTTGTAAAATGGATGTTTAAGTTTTTAATGTTATATGCTGTCATAGGAAAGGTTTTTCATAGAAAACAAATTAGTAAAACTTTATACATGAATATATATTGCCCCAAAATTGCCCTTGTATTGACATGAGCTAAAGCCATGGTAGTTAGAAATACTCACATTTATATTTAAGTTATATTTATTTGAAAAACACATTCACACAGTCGATTACGGCTGTACACTGCAAGGAATCGGTGTAAAGCTGGGGCAGGGATCATAGGTGTTTCACCCACGGCCAGGAAACCTGAACAAATAAATTATATGCCTATCGGGAGCTGCGGCTGTTTGCATGTAACTGCATGCTCAGCGGTAACATGTGGCTAGGGACATATGAGCGGTCCTAGACACAGACAGGGATGCTTATCTGTGCTTAGCCACATGTAACTGCTCTATCTGTAGTTGCACACAAACAGTTGCGGGCAGCCATGGTGTCTGTCAGCCTGTCATTGCTTTGTAGAGGCTTCCTGGCCATAGATGGTCGTAAACATCTGCGTTCTCCACCGATGATTCTTTGCGGTATATGGCCCTAAACAACCATGTGAATGAGCATAATAATCTTACCATAGAGGCATAGTATATTCTTGATAAAAAAAAAGCCATAAAATTGGATTTCAAATAAACAAAATAGTAATTATTTTCTTCAGCATAATAATAATAATAATGATTTTATCTATTTTGGTTATTGAAATAGATTTTTTTATAAAATCTCCTTCTAAAGTCCAATATTTATTTTTAATGTACACTGTTAAAGACTGATATTAGAGGACATTATGGGAGCGTACTAACCTAAGAGATATATATATATATAAAATATGTATTTGTATACAGCTACATTATGCAGTTTTGTACACTTTGGGTATATTTATTAATATAGTGTCACTGTGCTTGGACCCCTTGATTCCACTAAAAAACAATTTTTGATAGACTTATTTAAACAGCACTGCTGTTAGTGAGTTCCTTCCCAGCTGTGCTACGTGCGCCGTGTCAATTAAGTCTGAGTAGTTAACTATTTTTATCCTCAATTAAAAATTAAAAGACTCTACAACACTGCAAAATGACAAGCAAGGAAAAATTCATTAAAATAATGGAATGGGTGTTGGTCTTTAAAACAACATAGTAAAATAAAAAGAACACAGTGTAACTGTCACCCCCATTAAACTAATTTATTTTCACACACATTGTTACTAGAAAAACTGGAAAGCAAAGCATCTTTCAAATAGTTTTTTTTTAAATAGCTTATATATTCTTTTTAAAGATATTTGTCAGTGACTTGTATCACTCAGAAATGTATACACCAAATGTAGCCATCCAGTAAGAAACACCAGACATCCCAATTGAGCCCTTTGATAGCTTACTTCTCCCTCCACCATACTTAGGATTGCACAGCCACATTAACTAGTGTGACTCAAAGTAGGGCATTAAGTGTTTGGAACTGGCATCCAGCACTCTTAAAGTAGATCTGAACCCATTCACTAAAACTCATATAAGCTTTAACAGTTTAATATAGTGCCAAAAATAGTTTTCTATTTTTTTTAATATGCAGCTTTCTTTAAATTAATTCTGCAATGAAGGTCCTTGTTTATAAAAGGGTTATGGGGTGACAACTGTCTCCCAATTGAGTTCCCTCATTATCATACATCCCTGGTGGAGACTATAGATGGCCATGTTGACACACTTTCTGAAGGCATGGTCCACCATTGTCACTATCACATAGCTGGACCAGAACAATGATGTTCAACTCACAATAGAGCAAATGCATGTAGACAGGGAGTAGTTAAAAGAGGCTGAAGGAGATTAGGATGGAAAAACAAGATGTGGCAATTGTTTATCATACTCAGAGCAAACCAAATGTAATTCAAGTTGAGTGTACATTTATATAAGTGTAAATCTGAATTGCAGAACAGAAAGCATCCAATACATTTTGAATACCTACACCTTTTCCCTTCCTGGTTCTTTCACATAACAGATAAGTAATGTAAGTTTGTTTTTCTTTTCCATTTGTTATGGAGGAAAAACATTCAGTGCAAACATTGTTCAGGGAGAATCCACTACTTAATATCTGTTACCCTAGGCAAAGACCTATTGTGCCTGTTGATAAACTCTAACCTGTATATATGTTTGCGTACCATATAATGTCAATGTATTAGTTATTTTACAGCAAGGTATCTCTGGGGCTTTGCTGTACCTCCTAGAGAAAATAGTTCTATAGTACTGTAGGGCTAACCATACTCATAAGGAGGCTAATGGAAGATCCAACCACTGGGAAAGATTAAGAAAGGGTTTTCCATAGACATGCACAATTGCTTAGACAAACATCCCCATGATGACCAATAATGGTCGGATGACAGTGAACCTTCTGAAATAGATTGTCCTTGATGCTATCCTGAGTTAAAAACTGCACTAGCTGTCATGCGCTCAGTCCATAAACATGCCTGTTTAGCTGCCCCAGTTGTGCATGTTTATAGAAAGATCTTTGTAAGAAAGATCCTCTGCTGGTTGCATAATTTTGACTACCATCTACTGTGTATGGCTAACCTACGTATTGTTATAAAAATGTATTAAGATAATGTATCTGATTTACAGCACAAAAAAGACAGTTAAGGTGATTTTATAGCATTGAGATCTAGGGAAACCTTAGTCAAAGAGATCTCGGGAACTCAGGAACATAAAAAAATATATATTCATGAGAAATTATTTTGTCCTTATTACACTGATATATTTCTTCATGAGGATATGATTATTTTATCATACAGTATTTATTTTCACAGAAAGTAATCAACAGCACAGGCATAAATTAATAGTTAAATGGTTTCTTTCTTTTTTTTTTAAAGATGTCTATAATTAAAATTTATGGCTTTTACCGTAAGTTACATATCATAATTCTAAAGTGAAATATTATTATTTATTTGATTATGGCATTAGATAGAATGCAGGTAGACAATGGTGATTAAACATGAACTCCAGTCAGCCATACAATCTCCCCAGTTTGTGCCCCCTCATTTTACTGGAACAGCAATGATTAATTACTATTTAGTCTAGGGTAGGATTCAAGTACTTTATTTCTCACTCCCCAGCAGCTCTTTCCTTAGTTCCCGGGATGTAGGTGAGCCCTCGATGTCCTCACGTACAATGCAGGGCCACTGGTTCTGCAATGTTTAAGATGGTATCAGAGAGGCCATAACTGCATGACCATCACAGAGGAAGGGCTTCATGGGATCAGTTGTATGGCAGGAGAAACCTTGCAAGAGCGAAATACAAGTTAAGTATTTCACCGCTTTTAAGCTACCCCTAGACTAAGCAAGCATTTAACCCTTGCTGTGTGGTGGTGGGTGAACAGTCTGGGGAAATATTATGGCTGACTGATGTTCAGCTTGAACCTTGGTCTAGTCGTATAAGAGTAGTTATGTGTCTTTGCACACATTGTTTTTTAAATTGCGTTACCATAAGGAATGCATTCATCACAACATCAAGAAATAGTTAAAAAGTTATGTTCAAATATCTGAAATGTTTTCAAAACATTTTTCTGTAAAATGATTTCATTTGTGCAGGAGCCCTATAGCCACAAAGGAAGCTTGTTTATGGAACTGTTGGATTGTTTTGCCACTGTTTTAACCAAGCTTGCTTATATAGATCTGTAATAATCATTGTTGAAGTCAGCACCATCCAGTGATTAGACATGAAACTTCATAACTTGGAATAAATGACACTAGGGGGGTGATTTACTAACCTAAACACACGCACGCACCAGGTGCGTGTGATTTTTCACACAGCAAAACGTATTTATCAACCAAAAAGTCTCTAAAAGCATATTTCTACTAATGCCATATATGGAAAAATCATGCACATGATGCATATATAATGCTGCTTCACAGTTTAGACAAAAATGGTTAGCTCATGCATTTACATTCCTGCATTCATCAACGCAAGCAACACAACATAGAGCTAATTTACACAACATCACCTTGCAATTCATGCAAGGCTCTGCACAACACACCTGCTGGGTGTGTACACACTACAAGGGTGTTTAGATTCCACCCATAGATCATGCTGGGAGGGAACACACTACAGAGGTGTATACATGTTCGTGGTGTGTTTATAAGGTTAGTAAATCAACCCCTAGATTTTAAAGCTTGGTATATACTTCCTGCTCAAGTTTTATTCTACAGCGTACATGTTTAGAAGGATAAGTCTGGATATTTGCTGTACTGTTTTCTAAATTCATAAACTATCCTTATAATTACAGAAATGATGGACCGCTAACAGTGCACTTCACAATCTGTACATAATTTGTTTGGTGTATGAACTATGTTTGACATAAAGGCCTCAGGTACACTAATTTGTTATCTGTATTTACAAAACTCCTAATCTCTCACTTGTGATAAAGTCCATAGTTATAAGACACTGTCCTTTGTGGTTTCAAGTACCTCTACAGCTTTAATCTACTATTGGTTAAAGGAAGACTGAAGAATTCCTTGCAAGAGAAGCAATATTATACTCAACTCACTGATGGCCCATGTCTCCTACCTTCCTTCCATTTCAGCATAGCAGCCTCCATCAGTCTTGAATATTCAACTCTTCTTGGAGTGTTGGATGCCTTTGTCATCTCTAGCACCATGGTTCCAATACCTCCCAACTGTCACTCCTTCGAAGGGACTGTCTTTCATTTGGAGCCAAATCCCTCCATCCCTCTCTCCTCCTCAGCTGTCCCCTGTTTTCAGATGTTCAAATATCTATAAAAATGTTTATTTTAACTAGCAAAAGTGTTATTCAACATAGAAGTTGGAGGATGGGACAACGCATAGCATGAATATAGGCATCCAAAACTCCCAAAGGTGTTGAATGCTGAAGAGATTGGCAGAGGCTGAAGTTCTAGAACAGATGGAGGAGACACGGTCCACAGAAGAAAGGAGTATAATACTTCGTAACAGGAAATTTTCAGCTGCTTTATTTAGAGGCTGTCACGGTCGCTTGAAAGTAAACCTGATGTGAGAAAAATATAGGACTGCCATTGCTGACCACATTCTGAAAATGCTAGTTGCCTGCTTGTTATGTCGGCCCACTGGCTACTTACATACCCTGAATAAGTATGAAAAAAGGCAAGAAGCCTTTTCTGCATGCTTGTTTCTGGACAATGACTCAACGTATTGAAGCAAAAGGGTCAGCATGGCAGCTAGGCAACTAGCATTTTTTAGAAGGAGAGATCAGCAATGGCAGCCTCCGTTAAAGAGGAGCTCCAAAATATGCCAATCAGATTTCCAGAAATATTTTGTATCTGTGCCCATCCTGGTTTAAATTTTCTAGGAGTGTATGGGAGCCATACTCCCAAACACATACTTGTGCCCATTACTGTCAATGTATCATATTACCATTCATATAGTGTAGAAAACAAGTGTTTCTGACATATTATGGGTTTGCAGGAAGGACGCCGCGACCCACTGCAGAAGGTGTCGCGACCCACTTTTGGGTCGCGACCCATGAGTTGAGAACCACTGGGTTAATTGATGGTGCACAAAAATCAACTCACATACTGTTGGACTTTTGATTGGCAGGGTTGAAAAAGTTTGCCCAATAATTTTTTCATCTCCTGCTAAGGTGGACTTGAACAGACAGAACCTGGTGCCCCCATTTTTTCTTGCTCATATATAAATATCACTGCACAATGACAAATACAACCCTGTAATAGGCAAGCAACATTTGCCTATAAATATGTACCTTTCTGAAGCAAAAACTCCTGTTCTAGCTGCCTGTCCTTTGTGGCCTACTGCTTGGTAATTTGAGGGGGATATATTTTGTATATGGGGGTGTGTAGGGTCTGTCAGATTGTCCATTATTCATGACAAGATTGCTGCCCATTGTTTGTGTTCATATTCAGGATCACCAAAGGATGCAAGCACTGCAGGACCTATTTTAAACAAATGTTGAAGGCCACCAATTTACACTAAGAGATGGGTAAAACACTTTAGAAAATGTAATAAAAACTAGACAAAATAATAATGAAATAAAAAGAGTAGTGTCAGTAGTCCGACTAACAGTAAGATGCTGAAAATGATCAGTCTCGTATAAGGACAATAGTCCAAATGTTGTTAAAGACGAGTTATAAGGGTTGTTGATCGAATCTAATTTTTAGGGGATGTTTATTAGTTGAGCCAATTCATTTTATATGCTTTTTGATGACCTATAACATCTTTATTTGACAAATCAGCAATTAATACAGGGTGTTTCCATGTGTAAGGGTTAATTTACTATAGGCAACCAGGCCGTTTACCTTGCAAAGTCATTTTCCCTTGGCTTAGAGAATGAGTTGACTGACTTCCATCACCCAATCATGTGCAAGCAAAAAAGTCTTTTTTTTTCTACCTTGCACATGATTGGGTATACTTGGCAAAGTACATTTTCTCCACATTCACTAAGCTAAGAGAAAGTTCCCTTGCAAAGGGAACAGTCTATTTGCCTTCAGTAAATTAGCCCTTTAGTTTGAAGAGAATTAGAATCTCTAATAAGAAAACCACTGGCTTTTCTTTTACTGAATGCTCCTGTCTAACAATAAGCTATAGGCGTCTGTTTGAGCTAAGAAGATGGAAGTGTGTACTTCCTATCACTTAATCAGTAGTGTGTTTCTGTGTCTTTGCAAGTAGCCCTGAATAACAGATCAAATTATATAAACATTTCAGGCTATCCACAGCATAGTGATCAATTCACACTAATCTAACGCTGATCACTCTGCTGTGAATAGCATGAAACCTTTGTATAATTTGACCTTATGAAGTATAGCCTCAAATGTCCTGCCTGATGACTGCAAGTGATGAATATGAAGTATTCATATGCAATATTAGTCATCGTCCTTTTTTTATATAGTATAGATAAAGTGTAATCTGTGTTTCACTATTTTTGTACATTTTCATTAGCTGAGGATAGTCCCACCTATTTTCATTATGTCATACCCCTTTTGTTGTATTACCAGGCTAAAACATAGTTTATGTAATTTGGTGTATGAATATTTGCCTTTCTCTGGAAATTCATCTCCTTTACCCAATACAGTATCTTATCTGGTTTATGGTTCTTATGTTCGGAAGGCCTTGATGTCTAGTTTATACATATCCAGAGTTTTACGGCTTCTTGCATTAGGGTGATACATACAAGCGAACCTTGCTTTTGTAAAGTATTTTATGTGACAGTGTAATCATTGAATTTAATAAATGAAAGAACAAGGTTGTACAGAATAATCTAAATGAACACTATTTGATTTTATTACAACAATAAAGTATTATACAGTATATAAATATACGGCTCTTGCACTAACAAAAGTAATTGTTACAGAACACCTAAATGTATGTATCAGCTTTGCGCATGGTAATAATAAAAAATGCTATTAACATCTATAAATGTGAAGCCCTAGGGAGTATTGAAAAATATTAAAAGTGCGTGCATTTTTAATTTTTTAATTTACTTTTTCATTTTTCCCTATTCAGGACTTTAAAATCTTGCTTTTAAGTAAAACATTTATACTGTTTTTCTTTTATAAAATTGAATCCTGTTAAAAGTATAACAGCCACCATCGATTTGGATGGCACAAATAGCCATAATTATTGTGGAATGTAGTTTCATATATTAAATAATGACACCTAATGTACAGTGTGCAGTGCATAATAAAATAACTCAATAAAGGTTTTTTTTTAAACTTTCTATGTTTGCCTTTGTGTGCTTGCAATGCAGAACTGTCGTTCTTCTGTCTTCATGGTCACGTCTGCTATTACATACTGTATATGCAATTTGTTAGTTGGATTTTAAAAAAATGCAATTGTCTTGTATAGTTGCATCGTATTCCATTTTTTTCAATTTTTCGCAAATCACTTAGCCATTAACTGCTAACCTTGTCCAAACAAGAGCTTAAAATATAATGTCACTAGCATATTACACAGATTTTTAGTTTTAAAGGGACTGTTGTTCTGGCCTAATGGACCTTTCTTCATATGCAGTAATGTTTGGCAGAAAGTCTCAAAGACCAATGACACTAAGAACACCAGTGTCATGATGTTTATTCTTTAAAGGACTTTTATGGCTTAGACATTCGTTTATTTGCAAAGGAATTTCATGGCTTAGATGGTTTAGACATGTAAGCCATGAAGTAGACTGCCAAACAAAATGAAGGCTTTTTAGTTGCGAATCACTTTGTTTTTATTGCTGTTTGGGTTCCTGTTGGAGAGATTTCTTCTTACGCCCTGTCCATATGATTGGTGCCAAAGAATAGGAATTGAGAGGAAGTCTTTCCATTGAACACAGACAACAATAATTTATTAGAACAGAGAAAGATTAGAACTTCTGCTGGGTTTTCATTGCTGTTTGTGCCCCATTGAAAAATATATTCACTGTCCCAGTGGCTGGTGACCTGATTGCCCTGGTGGCCAACATGCGGCCTGTGACCGTTGTGCTCAGTCCCTGTAATTATGCGTGATCAGATTTCAACCAGAACAGATCCGAATACCGGCTAAAAATGCCAGGAGTACTGCTCTGTTGCAGAACAACTGACAGTTGTATGTCTATCCATTTTTTGTTCACCTTTTTAATAGAGGTATGAGGTATTATACACAAAAGGGAAAAAAAGGAGTCCAAAAAACGACAAAAATGTAGATGCACCAACACACAGTCTTTTCTCTGCAAAGGCTGTGTAATGCCAGGCAGGGTCACACAGTGAAGATCAATGAAACAGGGAAAAGGATAAGTATTTTTATCAGGTGAGTTGCACTTTGGGGAGTTACTTGGACATTGGACAATCCCATATGCAAATCTCTGCAAAGAAATTTGCATATGGGATTGCCCTCTTCAATGAGAAAAGGAAGGGTTGGCACTACCTGCATGTGTGCTGCTTCAGTCCATTAGGTAAATTGCATGACTAAAGAAGGGTAATTTACTGGACTACAGAATGTGATAAAAGGTCTCCCTGCCCACCATGCTTGGCAAAGTCTCTGGCCAGCTATGGGAAGCTGAAAGTCTACTAATGAGAATACTCGTATTTTGATTCTTCTTTGCCCCTTTAATGAAACAAACATGTACAGGCCTTGTTAAAGAGACCTGTGTGGTCCTGCAAAATGACATCATTACAGTCAACCTTCCATTAGCAAAAAAATAGCTTGAAGGATGATAAATGTATGTATGCTTGAGACATAGCGTCTTTTTTTTAATTAAAAAAAAAAGACCTGGCTGGCTACAGCCCTATATTTCAAGCCCAATGAGTGTTTGCATGTTCACTCTCACAAAAAAATAAAGAATGTATACCTCCATTAATCTTTTTGTATTTTAATTAGCTTTAGAACAATTTTCAAATTAAAATATTTTTTTTTCTCAAGACAAAATTTTTTTAACACCTTTCCCCTGTCCATCACAAAAAATAAACAACGGAACTGGAAATGTATTGCAATCAAAATAACAACTGACAGTGTGTTATTCCATTTGCAATCATTTGCCTTGGATTGATACCGCATCATGCTGCAGTTTTAAAATGGAATACAGCAACAAGAATTGAAAACTCACACAGCGCATATATGTGGATAAATAGGCAAGGGAAGGAAGACTTTCATAATGCTGGCAATTCTGCCAAATCATTCCATAGACAAAAATGGAATAACAATTCTGATGAATAAGCTAACATGCACAAAGCCATTAAGAAATTTGCAGTAGTACTTTTTTTTTTTTTTCTAAAAACTAGGGATGCACCGATACCAAGCACCATACTCGGTACAAGTACAAGTACTGATACTTTTCGAGCTCCAAGACGAGACTAGAGAAAAATTCAAAAGATAGGAGGCAGCTGTCATTTGTAAGGAGCACACCGAGCTCCTGGGATTTGTACATCTCTGTTTTAATGTATGATTTTGTTTTTATAAATATAAATAAAGTGATGCACCAATACCAGTTTTGCGAGTACAAGTACTGATAATTGCCAAAGTACTTGCAGCCACAAGTCCTGATACATTTTTGTTTATTGTCATGTGACAGTTTTTCTTGAAACAATTTAGACTAATGATTTCAGGACAGTGGTGGAGCACAGAGCCAGGTCCCAGCTGCAACCTCTTCAACCCTGGTAGTTCTCATGAAAATGACAAGTATCGGCACCGGTATCTGAAAAGTATCGGTGCATCCCTACTAAAAACTTAAACTACCTCTGCTGTGCTGGATAATGAACTTTGATCCTCTCCCATCTGGTACCGTTTCCAACAACAACATAGAGAAGATAAACCAAAGTTTGAGGTCTCCTAATTATATAATTTTGCACTAAGATTGTATATCACGCTCATTTTCAGAACTGGTTGTTTTGTTAACTCATAATTGTTAAAAAGTCTTGCATATGTAAAGGAATAATTAGGCAATCAGTAACTGTTTAATATGGAAATTACTCCTCGATGTTGTAAACACTGCAGGACTAAAAAAATGACTAAAACTGAGTCTAAAAGCTCATTAGTTAGTGTTGCAAATGCAAACACTTGATGATGTAAATAGCAAAACGCTCACACAGTAAACAAAATACAAAAACAATTAAAAACAAGCAGCTCTATATTTGTAAACATAACCCATGACGGCAAAATTAGTTCTTTGGTGCTAACATGGCATACTGTTTCAGTCTGTTGATAAATAAGGTGTGGACGCTTAAAGTGTATTTCCTCTTTTGAAGTCATATTTAGCAAAACCCCTCCATATGTTATATGTTCCTATTCACACAGCATACTGAAAAATAACTTTAAAAAAATTCTTACCTTTTAGATGTTTTGTTAAATCAGGCAAGATGGCTGATTCCAGGTTTTTCTTAGCCCTTTCACAGTGGTCTGTCCCAATGGAGAGTCCTGGGACTGAAATATAAGGATTGTGTTAATCTGATAAGCTTCATTAACATACAATGGACAAGCCACCTCTGAATGGACAAGACTCATCACCCCTCACTGCCCCTCCTAACAATAAAAAGAAATAGAAGCAAGAAGACATTTTAACTTTTAAAACTCAAGTAAAAGCTTTTTAAACTGCAAGAAGCATTTTTTTAGTGTATACTATGTGAATGGGAACATGTAACAAATATAAAATAGGTGTTTTCACAATTTGGCTGCAAAAGTGGAAATACACTTTAAAGCGGCACTGGCGCTGAAAAAAAAATAGAAAAAGGTATTGTATAAAAGTACATAAATAGTAATTATCAGTCCCATTGTCGGTGACTACAATCTTTTTTTCATGCAGAGCTACACCTTTTAAGTAGAATCTTCAGCATCTAGCACTTCTGGGTGTCAGATGATTTCAGTTCTCTGCCGTTCATTGTGAATCCACCAGGCAGCCACTGCATCACTAGTGTTTCCCTTCAGAGTTGCAGGGAGCTGGGAGTCCAAACCCTGTGTAAGTTCTATGTGATGGTGTCGGAGCTTACACAGTGTAATGTCTTTCACCCTTCCTCCCATGACAGTGTTTGGACCTGGTGAGTGGCCACTTAGGATCAAGCATCACAACCTGGGAGAAGATCATGTGCTCCTCCAAGTATTAAAAGAGGACCGCAATAAAGAAACAGAGCTGCAGAAGAGCTTTGTAAAGGTGGCCGGTTATCTTTTCAAAAGATTCCCTTTAAGTCTGTGACACAAGAACAAGAGTCAAGTTTTTTCTCTTGCAACTACGCCCACAGAAGTACATGCAAATATCAACTGTTTCCGTAAAAGAGGAATTTGACCACACCTTTCCCAACTCTCAAGCCTCTGTTGGCTTTTAAAGTGATTGGCAACTTCAGTGACCAAAAGAGGGGTTTGGAATGTGGGGAGGGGGCAGTACCAAGCCAGACTTTTAGAGGGATACTTAAGATTTTTTTTGTTTTTGTTCTATGATTTAAAAAAAAAATGCTGTTACTAATTCATGGATTTATCAAATTGCCATTAGGGCGCAGAAGGGGTTTTCTTTCACTGGTAAAGTAAAATAGACCACACTTGCCTTTCATTAGTTGAGATGGGCTTTGTGGTTTAACGGTTGAACGTAAAAAAGGACGTGTATTTGTTTAAGCTAGTTAGAGTCATGATAAAAGGATACAAAAATAAAAGAGATTGGTCTAGAGATGCTTTGGAAACAATTCTCTAGATTTACAGTATGTGTATCTACATATAGATTTACAGTATATGTCAAGACAAAACAAAACATATGCAGGTCATCTTTACAATACATGCACATTTCTCTGTGTTTTATCCCAATTTTAGGTTATTTTGAAGCTGAACTACAACCTTCTGTCACTTCAGCCAATGAAGGTGCCATCTTAGCCTCTACTTAGATTGCAGTTGCCATGGTGCTGTACATGTGATCAGCTATGACACCAGCCATTTGAGAGCTTGAAAGTTAGGTTGAGAGCTGAAATGAGCACACTGGCAACATTGACAGCTAGAGTTTTTGGGAGGCATTACATTGGTGGGTAAAGTTCCTCTTTAAGTTCATTTAAATACCTGGTGATCTTTCAGAAATGCACTCAGCTAAGCCGTATTGCGGGGTGACAACACACATTTTCATGTGATGAGTGATGGCAGCCCTGACCAGCGTCTTCTGCTAAACTACTCAGCCAGTTTTAGATCTCTACCACATGATGTCTAATTATTCTGTAGTCCATGATAACAACTAAGAGGGTTAAAAAGCTTTTTTTAAACAACACAGAAAGTGTGCAGGGGACAATCAAGGTTATCAGGGTTTCTTTTTGCACTTATCAAGCAGATATAACAAAATGCTTCCAATGATATATTTGACACACCAATGGAACAATTAGAAGAAGTTCATACCCTACATATTGGTTCTGTATTAGGTCATTAAAATTGTTTCTTACGCCATGTTTCATGGCTAACGGTTGGCCACCGCTCCAGTCAGAGGCTGGTTTTCAGAGTGTCATTGGCAGAAAACCCAAAAGGTCTTAACCCTTCCCCACTCTTTCCAAAACTAAAGTCATGGCAATGGTTAAGTTTTAAAATCTTCCTTTGGATAGGGTTCATGTGCAATCTACATCCACCTATGCGTGTACAGTCAGCTTAGATTTATTTCATCCACAACACACAATTCAATAACACTGAGCTTTTGTAAAATGTTAATGCCAAACTGTGGCTCGACTTGCTCTTTAAGCTAGAACTCTCTATAGAGAAAGATTTAATTTCTGTGTTGTTTACTCTGACATCCACACCATTCTGTTTGAAATAACATCTGAAAAAAATATCTTAATTGTCTTATAATGCTGAGAACTGTAACGGCTAAACTAGGATTCCGCGGTCATTCGCAGATGTCTTACAGCCTTAACGCTATGAGGATGAGTTGCCTTGCAGCCTTAGGGGGATAGCAGTCATCATTATGCTTTGAAAAATGTCTACAGACAGGTTATTGGAGAAACAAATGCTATCTGCAGTCCCAGGAAGGAGCAGGTAAGATATTTAAAGAATGAACTCAAATGACATTGCCTTATTGTACCTATTTGAGAATACTGCTAATTACTCTAAGTTAATTTCTGTTTAAAGGCTACACTAGACATGTCTCTAGACACTGGACATCTATGATGGCCACGTTCAGCTTTTCCTGCCACCCGACATGTAAAGTGCATATGATTGATGTTAATGAGTTACATTTGAGAAAGCAGTGTCCTTTCTGATTTGACAATCTGGTAATGAAATGCAGAAAATGATGGCATTGTAAGCAGGAATTAATTTTAGACTGTTTTCAAGACATTTCTTTTTTTTAGAAGACCAAACATTTTTGCAAGTAGAAAAAAAAATCAAGCCCCCCCCCCCAAAAAAAAAAATCTGGACTTTAATTATGACATTCTTATTCTGCATGAATCATGAGGGAATTTGTTAGCATGAACAAATCAAAATGATATTAAAAAAATATGCCTTGTTTGCCATTGATAATGTAGCACCCTAATGGAAAGAGTGCTATTAAATTTAGTATTATCAGATTGTATGCAGTCTAATGCTGATTTGTAGTCTAGGTGCATTTGGTTTCCCCTAAACATTCTGTCATCATTTGCATCTGTCTGCTGCTAGGTGCGCTGCTGGGTGTACCCTTGTCATAGAACAGAGCTACCAATGTGGGATTGCTATGAGGGGATATCCCTCTTAAGCCAATCACTGTTAGACGATGGTCAGCGCTGCATGCTGGGGGAGGAGATAAATACTTGGGATGGACCATGTGAGCTCTCTCTTCCTCCCCCGGGCCCTGCATGTGGGAAGGCTGCTGTGGATTGTCTGAGATGGCGAGGCCTGAAGCCTGGGGACTAGCTGTAGGATTGCACTGGAGCCTGAGGCTGTAAAAAGAACAGGGACTTACTGTGACTCCTTTTCTTTCTACATTCAGGTGTTGTGCCCTCTTCTCTTTCTCTCTTGGTAGTTGGGTGGTCAGATGAATGCTCCAGCAGCCTCTAGCAGCCGGGATAGATCCTCTAGCAGCAGAGATAAATGCTCCAGCAGCCTCGATGAATGTTCCAGCAGCCTCCTCGTGTGTCTCCTCCCTTCAGGTCCCTGCGCAGCACTCCACTGCCTGCCAATGGTAGCTGGGCAGTCTCCCTCCCAGCCAATAGCAGCAGAAGTGGGCGGAGGGAGCTGCCATGGCCGCCGAGGAGCCCGATCAGTGACACGGGCATTCGGGAAGGCAGCCGAACATGCTGTTCTCCTCGGCCGCTGAAGTAGCGTGTTAGCGCCGGCCCGACGGGGGCCGTTTTTAGAGGCAACAGAGAGGCCCGGGGGGCAACTGCCACCCTGCCCCCCGGCCCAGTCCGCCCCTGGGCTGGGGGTCTAGTGATTCTTACAGATGACAAGGAAGAACATGGCTAGTAACTTCTACCTCAAGTTTTGCTGTCTCAGGTATTCTACCTGCTGTTCATGGAAGCAGTAACCACACTCTGCAGTGCCATGGAGTCTACATCTGCCTGGGTGATCCTAACCCTCTGCCTCTCTCCCTGAAGTTCTACTATAAAAGTTCTAAGCATCCTATCTACAGTCACTTCAATTGATCACCAGAAAAAGCTGATGGGCAAAAGCTAGTGAAATTACCCCTAGACAAGAAAATTCGGAGTTGCTATAACCCATAGCAACCGACTCTAGTACTCAAGGTGTGCTGTTGTGCACATGTAGTGGTTACCTTTCACTACCTTAGAAAAAGGGCCCAGTTTCAAATGGAGCAAGAAGGGCAGTTCCAATATAACACTATTTCTTGGCTGTCATAAGGGAGCAGCTTACATGACACAGCCAGACCAACCTTACTTGCAAAGGAAAGGGAAAGCAATGGCTTTAGGGTACATTCTGGAACAATGAGTTTGAGAGGTGGGTCTAACTGATTGGTAGGATGAAAAGGGAGGCTCTATACCTGCATGTATATAGTGAAGAATGACCATAACACCATTTTACCTGGAAAAATAACTTCATTTTTTGTAGCATCAAATTTTGCAATGTGTTTTTAATCTGGTGTTTCTATTTAATCTCTTTTATTATCACAGCTGTGATAGAATTTAGTATGTCCCTGCTAACCATATGCACAGTTGTGACTGTGCTTGGGCAGATGTTAGACTTTGTTGACATGAACTGTATCCTGTAAATGTTAAATGAAGAGCAATGCGTACAGCTGTTGTTTCCAAAGCATTTACAAAACTCTTAGCACGCTTTGAGATGTTTATGTAAAGTCCTTAACCTTTAGGTATCAGAACCCTGTAGTGTAGACTAACATCCTCAGACATGGATCCCTAATCCAATAGGGGATTTATTAAAATTCTTAATTTGACAGCAGGCTGCAAGCTGTCAGACTGCTATGTCATTGAAAGCTGAAACACTCTATTAATGTATGGAAACCCATCAGCATCTGACCATGCAATTACTATTAGTCATGAGAGTATCAAGCAAAGTTTGGTTTGCTGGATGTTTGCCAAACAACTGAAAAAAATCCGCAGACCTCGAACCCATGATAGGGGTCTGGTATGAGGGGGACTCCAGGCAAAAAAAACCTCAAAAAAGTCCCCCCCCCCCCCAAAAAAAAAAAAACTGGGGGGGGG
>NW_017307974.1:82798-83858 GCF_000935625.1 Nanorana parkeri | reverse complement strand
CCCCCCAAAAAAAAAAAAACCTTGGTTGGTGCAGACAAGGGTCTCATCCGTACATCTTGTCCCCAAGAGGATGTGAAAGTCTGTGAGGGGCAGGAGGATTTATTAGAATCTAGCAGTCCCCTTTAACATATGGGGTGCCCAGATATTTCTCCCCTCACCAAGTGAATGAGTGAGTTATATATAGTACCCCTGGTTACTCATTCACAAAAATATTATGTAAACAAACATACACCTTAGAAAATGTCATTTAATTATAAATACCCAAATAATGTCTCACAATGTAGATCCAACATCAGTTATGTTGTCCACACAATAAACAATGACAATGAACAAACCCCTGATGATCCACTGGCAAAACATGACCACCTGCACATCCAACAGACTCTCATTTCAACTGGAAGCTCCTCAGCCTGCAGCTAATAGTCAACATGTTGGCCTGTGATACTGTCTGTGGGCTCCATTGTTAACGCAGCACAACACATCACCACTTCAACATGTATTCAAAATTGAATTAATAGTTTTTTGTTAAACTGTAAAAAAAAAGAAAAACATGTAATGCATTGTACACCACATTACTCCAACCCCCCCCTCCCCCCCACACACACACACACACCACACACCAGAGAATGCATCTTATACTAGAAAATTAAAGAAAGAAGGACTTTAGAAAAAAAAGCATGGCTGACGTGAATGGGCCTTTAAAGAAACAGCATCACCTTACCCATGCATGTCAGAATGGCAGTGAAGATCAGATACTCACTAGCACACACAAAGTAGAATCATAAATCCTGGTTCTAATTATTGAGACAATTTGTCATTAAAATGCCAATGTTTTGGGGCCATGCAAGGTCCCGTCTTTAGGCCACATCCCTGGTCATGTGTCAGTGGTCAGATCTAGCAAGTGGCTGCTGAACTTTAGCACAGGGAAGTATGTTATGTGAAGGTCACAGGCTCCTCAATAATTGTTAGGTATTGTCACAGGCGGTGGAGGAGGAAGAAATGGGAATGGAGATTCGGTAAGGTGAGTGTGGTGGTGGTGGTGGTGGTGGTGGTGGTGGGA
>NW_017307974.1:77873-81912 GCF_000935625.1 Nanorana parkeri | reverse complement strand
AAGAAACACTATCACTTTGCCCTCGGTGAGCAAGGTGTTAGTGTCTCTTTAACATGTATAAAGCCTTGCATGACAATTTAGACCTATAATTGTGCTAAAGTAGGCCCTATGTAAAGCAAGTGAAGATTGCTTGGTAAAAGACAATGTTTTCATGCATCTGGCCCTGTGTATAGGAGCATGCATTATGCAATCCAAGCATAAATGAATAAATTGTCTACTGACATAATAGAATCATTTGTGAACCAGGTGGAAAATGCTGCACAAAATAAATGTATTTTCCTGATGTGTTGCCGCACCAGCTGCATCCAGGAAAGTACAGATTAATCTGTCTAACCCATGAATAAAACTATACTGAAACTCACTTGTTCTGCATGCATATCCAGGCAAAGGAAATTTGCCTCCACTTAAGAAACACTCAGCAGCTGGCCAATTGAATTACTGGTGCCTTTCATTTGCTGGCATTGTATGCCTAAGGGTAGTAACTAATACTAAATGTAGAAAAGGTAATAAAGGTTCCCTATTACAAAGCAGAATGTCATCCAATATTCTCATGTATTAATCTCTACCTATTTCCTTACATTCCAGCTTACAACTAGAGGAACATGGAAAACGTTAAATGTAATCATGCACATTGTGACTCTCGAGGCCTCATTAACTACTTAAGTACCAGCCTGCATATACCCTTTCATTACCAACCCATTTTTCAGTTTTCAGTGCTGAGAGAGTTTGACTGACAATTACTTGGTCATGCAACACTGCACCTGAATACATTTTATATAATTTCTTATTGAGACAGATAGAGCTTTCCTGATGGCGTTTAATAACTAAACCAATTTATATGCCACCACCACCACTGGGAGCCCAAAAATTATTCTTGCACAGGAGCCCCTTGCCGTTGAACATGACACATCAAAACTAAACATTTTAGTGGTAGCTAAACATACTGGCTAAATGAAAATAACCACCCATTTGCTGTAACCATTTAACCATTTTATTATCTGCATTGCAAAGTGGACAGATACGGCAGGTGCTTTGGTAAAACAGGAAATGCATCATGTTCGCTCAGGATGGCCTACTTCTGCCTAAGTAGCATTTTTTACACACCATTTCCACACAAGTCGTAGTGTCACTTTTATTTATTAATTCCTACTGTACTAGCTTTCACTCTGCTTCATGATAATATTTCCTGCGTCACAGGCACAGTGCTCGTCATCAATTATTTCTACAAAGCTATTAGGGTATGCCTGTCTTGAAAAAAAAAAGAGCTTGCATGCAGGATACAGCTATGGTGCACAGAAAAGTACTGTGACAGGTACGTGGCCTTAAAGGATCACCTGTGCTGTAGTACCAAATACAGTGGTGTAAAGACAGACCCGAAGACAATGAGCAGAGGGGCTGCAGGGCTGGGGGGAGGAATAGTTCATGGAGAAGGGGTTAAATAAAGTGTGGATTAGCTGATCTTACCTGATTGGAGATTGGGGTCAGGTGTCAGGCCGGAGGAGGCGCATGGGTTAGGACTGGCAGGGCTGATGGGCGTTCTTTCCGGAAAGTCTACGAAAGAAGCAGATTGTCCCACCGGCCCTGCTTTAAGTTTTGTGGTTTCTGGTTGCTCTGTCCTTTTTTCTGTCATGGCAGCTTGGTGGGTTAGGGGGTTTTTTGGGGGGTCTGAGTCAGTTACAAAATGGGGGGGGATCAGCTGGTATGGGTGCTTCCCCCGTTGTTGTCAGTATTTGTCAGGAGGCCTTGGGAGCAGTAACTATCCTTGAGCTGGTTGGGGTGCAGCTGGTGTCATGGGAGCAGTTTTTTAGTAGAGGCCTTATTTGGGCTGATGGGCACCCAAAGACCCCTTCTCGGATCGAATAGTCATTCAGATTATTTCTTTGTACGTTATTTTGTTCAAATCTAAGAGCCACGGATTCTTAGATTTATAATCTAAGGTAATGCTAGCATAAGCATAGATCTGGAGGTAAAGGAAAATAGCACCTTACCCTGTAATGGTAAAACACGTCCTGGGGCTGCTTTTACTAGGAGACTGATAGAGCTCTGGGTGGGGCAGACTCCTAATTCCATGGACCATAGTTTGGTGAGGACTGCACAGGTCTTCATTAGTGTGCAGCTGGACCTAGCTGGGGGAGTATGTGTCTCAGTGTAAAGAGAGACAGTGTGCTGAATGCAGCAAGCATTTGTGTTTGGAACCAAGCCTGTCAGCAGGACAGGGACCGGTGGATGGACTGTAACTGCTCTCATAGAGGAAACTGACCCAGCTCAAAAGACTATCGCTAATACCCAGTAAGGCTCAGTGGAGCAGGACTTTATTTTGTTTATGAAAAGTTTTTTGGGGGCTGTCTTGTTTTTTGTTTATTGCTGTCTTGGATTAAAGCTGGCAATGTTGTTAAAGAGACTGTGAGTTTGCCTCTGCATTGAGACTAGTTAACTACAATACCCAATATAGACTGGTTACACATATTCTTACAGATGCTAGGAGGGTATTGGCTTGTTCCTAAAAGTCTCATTCTATCTTATTCGCTAGGGTGAAACCTCTGGTGTCTCCGGTGATGTTCTATGAAAAACGTGCTGCCCGGCAAAATGATAGCTTAAAGAAGAACTCCGTTTTTTTTTAAAATTAATCCTTGCATTGGGGCTACCCCCGCACTGCAAGGGTTAAGTGTTAATTTTGTCTAGGGGGCATGAATAAAGAAGAAATATTCTGCCTGGCTGCTAGACCATTCTACACTGCCTCTTCTCCCCTGGGCTCTGGCAGTCTAACAACTTGTGATGTCATCAGAGCTAATGCAAGTCTATTATAGACATGAGGATGCTGAGTGACCTAGCACAGCTGGAACAAAGGAGGAGAGA
Organism: Nanorana parkeri; assembly: GCF_000935625.1. Lineage (NCBI taxonomy): Eukaryota > Metazoa > Chordata > Amphibia > Anura > Dicroglossidae > Nanorana > Nanorana parkeri. The sequence continues at coordinate 79,056 of NW_017307974.1, read as the reverse complement.
GGTGAGTGGTCACTGCTGCAGGACCGAGGACGTGGTGAGTATTATTTCCTTTATTTACAGCCCTAGATCAAAACGAGCACTTAACCCTTGCAGTGCGAGGGTAGCCGCACTTACCAACCTCCTTTCACTTAGACTCCTATCATTCAATAAATGAATTATCTGCATGGCTCTACCCACATTTCTAAGATAGAGAATAGAGTTCTTATTTTTGGATATGTGATGGATGTTAGACATGTAGACACAGTATCTTCTGTTTTAAGAAGACTCTACGGTGCAAGAAAATGTACAAAAATATTTTTTTTTTCTTTTTTTTTTTCCATATTAAATGTTAAAGATTTTCAAAATATAACAAAAAACACACATACAATACAGTAAGCATACATTAAGACAATCACATTACATACGGTATCCAAGGTAAAAGGGGGACAAGAGACGTAGGGGTACAGGGGGGGAGAGGGGGTTGGCCCCCTGGTCGGGGCGCAATATGCGCATTCAAGCATGTGGCAAAACAGTGCATAACAATACAGTGATGGAGCCCCTCAATGGAACTTGGCAATCATTTTACCGGAAACATAGCGTATTAGGGTAAAATACAATCGCCAGTTTTACAGAGTTACTAATAAAAAAAAATGTAATTAAATAAAATAGAATAACAGGTTTTAAAGCAGACCATATCACGCGGATAACATTGAGACATATTCGTCCTGAGTTTTAAAGTGCAGCCATCCCGCCCAAGTCGTGTGAAAAGTGCTATATGTGTCCTTACTAAAGTGATGGAGTTCTTCCATCAGACGCAGATGGTCCACCCGTGTCAACCACTCTGCCACCGTGGGTGTTTGGTTTGAGCGCCAGTGTGTGGGGATGAGAGCTTTCGCTGCATTGAGCATAAAGGGAATTACCGATCTCTTATATGAACGCATTGAAAGGGGGTTAAGATGGAAGAGGCACAGCCAGGGGTCCATGTGTGTAGATATACCGCTAATGGTGGAAATGAGACGGGTGACGTCCCCCCAGAACTGTTGTATGTGCGGGCAATCCCACCATAAGTGAGCATACGTGCCTTGAGCTCCGCATAATCTCCAAAACAGTGAGGAGTTTGCCCGGTTGATGGCATGGGTGATGGTGGGCACCTGATACCACCTCGCGAGAAGTTTGAAGTTGACTTCCATCATGTAGCTATCCG